>NC_068422.1:63343812-63643812 GCF_023373465.1 Oncorhynchus keta
CACAGCCCCTCCACAACCCAACACAGCCCCTCCCAACCCAAAACAGCCCCTCCACAACCCAACACAGCCCCTCCCAACCCAAAACAGCCCCTCCACAACCCAACACAGCCCCTCCACAACCCAACACAGTCCCTTCACAACCCAACCCCACTCCCAACCCAACACAGCCCCTCCACAAACCAACACAGCCCCTCCACAACCCAACACAGCCCCCCCACAACCCAACACAGCCCCTCCACAACCCACCACAGCCCCTCCCAACCCTAAACAGCCCCTCCACAACCCAACACAGCCCCTCCACAACCCAACCCCACTCCCAACCCAACACAGCCCCTCCACAAACCAACACAGCCCCTCCACAAACCAACACAGCCCCTCCACAAACCAACACAGCCCCTCCACAAACCAACACAGCCCCTCCCAACCCTAAACAGCCCCCCCACAACCCAACACAGCCCCTCCACAACCCAACCCCACTCCCAACCCAACACAGCCCCTCCACAAACCAACACAGCCCCTCCACAAACCAACACAGCCCCTCCACAACCCAACACAGCCCCTCCACAACCCAACACAGCCCCTCCCAACCCTAAACAGCCCCTCCACAACCCAACACAGCCCCTCCACAACCCAACCCCACTCCCAACCCAACACAGCCCAGTCCAAAACAGGCCCCCCTCTTGACTGGTGCCATCTCCAGCAATGTACCACAGCTAAGGGGCCGATCCATTAAAACCCTCTCCGTTTCCCTGTTAACATACTGCGTATGCTACATCTCTCTTTTCACTCCAACCCACCTCTCTCCTTCCTCATTCTTGTCTCTGTTTTTCCTCTTTCTTTCTTTCTTCCTCTCCCTGCTCTTCCAGTCACAGCGCTCTAAACAATAGATAAGGCGCGTGCGTGCGTGGCTGGCGTGGCGGGGAGCGTGTGCTAATCCGCCGCCGCTATCGTTGCCTCTGCAGGGGCTTATCTGCATTGTGGAGGAGTGCGAGGCAGACAGTCCCTATCGCACCAAGGCATTAATGTACTGCCGCTCCCCTGGCCGTGTCACGATGGAGCGATAAGGCTCTCGATGGCGTCCCGATCCGCACCTGATCCACGCCGCACCGCGCCTTTAAGGGCCCTACGGCGCAGCCCTTACTCTCACACTTCTTCCTTGTCCTCCTGACACTCTTTCTCTCTTTACCTGCGTGTTACCCCCTTTCTTTTCCGATTGTATTCTTGTGTTTAGTTGTGTGGTGCGGGGAAACTCCCTCCGGTGACCACAGAAGACAAAAAAGTCATTAACAGATGTCAACAAATGTTGTGAAACGGACAACCCCCAAAATCAGGCTCCGCACACAGACCCAGAGACAGCGATTCCCTCCAACTGGGAGGGGAGTCAGTCAGATGTACACAGCAGTGTTGAAGCATCCGTGTTAAATGCACTCCCTCCCTTTGGGAACCTTGGGATGTGTAATGGTCCTGGACACCATGGGACAGATGTACTCTCCCACCACTGGCCCGCCACCAGAAGAGCTTTATCCGCCATGTCTGGAATGCCATGACATGTCCCACAATTGATTCGAGTGATTTACTGCACACACACACATAACAACACACACACACACACACACACCCTAGCCATAGACTGTTCTCTCCGCCACCTCTTTAAAAGCGGTACCGGAGCGCCAAGTCTCGGTCCAAGAGGCTTCTAAGCAGCTTCTACCCCCAAGCCATAAGACTCCTGAACATCTAATCAAATGGATACCCAGATTATTATTATTATTATTGCCCCCCATCTTTTACGCCACTGCTACTCTCTGTTATTATTTATGCATAGTCCCTTTAATAACCCTACCTACACTAGGCTACCCTGGGGTGCCCAGTGAGCTAATTACTTGTTCTTTTGATTTCTTATTATTTGTAGATTTTTTTTAACTGCATTGTTGGTTAGGGGCCTGTAAGTCAGCATTTCACTGTAAGGTCTACTACACCTGCTGTATTCGGCTTATGTGACTAATAACATTTGATTTGATGTGCATTCTCTTTTCACATGTAGACACAAGATCACGTCACAGTGACACACACACACACACACACACACACACACACACACACACACACACACACACACACACACACACACACACACACACTTGTCTTGTTTCCAGAGAACTCCATGACTCTGTGTCTGTATCAGGCCTCAGGAATTCATAAACAGAGTGGGCCTTGTCAGGCCTGAGCGTAACATCCACTCCTCAGAAACAGGAAGTGTTGATGAATAGCCGTGTCGAGAAGCCGGGCCGGGCTACACACTGATCGCTCATGTGTCTGTCCTGACCTTTACGCGCCACACAGTACATACACCACATACACCACATACAGCACAGTAACAATGGGCACATGTCTCGCTAGGTCATAACGACATCCGGTAATACACGGGACTAACAACAGACGCCACATCAAGCCAGAACGCAGTGAGAATCACAGAGGCGTGGATCGAGACGTGCGCTTTGCTCGGCGGAGATAAGAGTGAAGTACTATCACAGGGATGTTTTTGTCCGTCTGGGTGGCACAACAAGGGGCTTTAATAGTAAAGGATGTCTCTGGAACTACGCGGCTAATTAGGACTAAAAATATCAAGGCGTCTCGTAGAAGCCGTTTTTTAAAGTTTTTTTTGAGGACGATCACATTAGCCGGCGAGTCGTAGACGGATAAGTACATTTATAGCACGGCGTCCAAGGCGTTTCAACGAGCCACAATGCTCTTACTGTTTTGGTTATGTGTTTTTGAAATGTTACACTGTCGTCTGGGTGGGTGCATTTGACTGGGGGCTAATCAACACCATCCGTCCACTTTCTCTCCCGACCTTCCACCCCTGTCAGTCAGTGGAGCGGGAGGGAGTTGATGCGACTATATTATACTTGACTCATTGGGCATAGCCTGGCAATAGCCTGGCGTCGTCAAACGCACACGGATGGCCATTCACTTTGACAGTTCACATGAAATGAAGACTCAGTAAAAAAAGAAAAAGTGAAACGTGTCGAGGTCATGTGATCACATCTTTTAAACAGTAATTGGCGCGACTGATTATCAAGCCAGAGTTGAAAAGATCTGTACAATAGTCCAGCTTATTATGGTCAATGAATCAATTCCTTTCGCGTTAACCATGTTTTATTGACTCTATCGCCCAGTGAGCTAATGAAAAGAGGTCTGCTCTTTGGTAAGAAGGTACTTTTCATGTGGCTATTACAGTGTCTTTCAATAGACACGTCTTGTGTGCTGCCTTCAGTTGGACGAATCAAAATGGTGGTTGTTTTTCCTGTCTGGGTCTGGTGACATTGTTGAATAGGTGGGATAGAGAGCGAGTGAGTGAGAGAGAGTGAGAGAGAGAGAGAGAGAGAGAGGGGGGGGAGAGAAAGAGAGAGAGAAAGAGAGAAGAGAGAGCGAGAGAGAGAGAGAGAGAGGAGAGAGAGAGAGAAGAGAGAGAGAGAGGGGGAGAAAGAGAGAAGAGAGAGAGAGGGGGGAGAGAAAGAGAGAGAGAAAGAGAGAAGAGAGAGAGAGAGAGAGAGAGAGAGAGAGAGAATGCGTGCGTTGCTTGTAGCCCGAGGCGTGCCTTTGGGCTAAAGTCTTTTGGAGACAAGGTAAAGCGGTAGAGGCTACGGGACGTTGCCATTCCCACACACTATTATGACTGGCCCCTTCTTTCACCAGCTGTGTGGAGAGAGCACTCAGCTCCACTGCGATATGCCTTGATTATCTTCTAGAACGGAAATTATTATGAGAACCGACGGGACGTCAAAACACAAGAGACACGTGCAGATCAACGAAGGGTTATGGGGGATATGAAACCTCTCTCTACAGTCACAACACACAGCCCCGGAGGGTCGTCGGCTATGGGAGTTGACACATGAATGTTGGACAACACACAGCCCCAGAGGGTCGTCGGCTATGGGAGTTGACACATGAACGTTGGACAACACACAGCCGCAGAGGGTCGTCGGCTATGGGAGTTGACACATGAACGTTGGGCAACACACAGCCCCAGAGGGTCGTGGGCTATGGGAGTTGACACATGAACGTTGGGCAACACTGTGGTAGAAAAATAACATTTAGAGAGCATGCCGGTTCAAGGAGAAGGAGCTGTGTTGTTCTCTGGCTCGTCCGACGGAACACGAGGGACTAGGAAGCGCTGGGGAAAAAACAGGGGATGGACAAAGAGAGAGAAAGAGAGGAAGGAGAGAGAACCCAAGGGAGAACTGGTGTAGTAGGCAACCTGAGCTCAGATCACCTAAAGCAGGGATCATCAACTAGATTCAACTGCGGACGGTCAGGGGTCCGGGAACATAATTACAAATCATTTGTAGACCGCAAATTGACCACAAGTGGCTCAGACTAAAACATAATCATTTCAAACCTGTCTTACATTTGTATATGATCACATCTCTCTATCATGTGTTGAAATACTTTTAAATTCACTTGGAGCTAATTTTCTGGTGTTTTTAGAGTATTTTATATCCCCCCAAAACATGATTTATTTGTTTATATATTTTTTTGCTCAGAAAACATGGTGGGCCAAATAAAATCACCTGCGGGCCAATTTTGGCCAGTTGGGGAACCCTGACCTAAAGTCGCTGGGCCCCTGAGTCTAGGAGGGCTCTGATACCTGGGTCAGACAAACAAACACACATAAAAACCAGCCAACACGTTATGTAAGTGGTTATACAAACACGCATGCTGAACACGCAATATCACGTTCTGTTCTCCCAGCACCTCTCCAAACTCCTGCCTGCCGTGAGCCTGTGGATCCACACACCTCCACAGATGTAGGGGCCAGGATACCATAAAGGCAGAGGCAGGCAGGCAGTTCCACTACAGGCCCCCTCTACTGGGCCCCAAGGGTCACTGCAGGGCCCTATCTCTACTGCACTGGTCTGCCTGTCTGTCTGTGGGTGGGTGGGTGGGTGTGTGTGTGTGGGGGGTTCTTACAAGTGTGCCACTTCTTTAATGTACCTTACAGTGCATATCATAGGCAAAATGGAGAGGGTGTGTTAACAGCATCAATTTGAAGAGCCCCACTTTAAACCCCACATTTGTAGCATTTACCGGTATCAGAGACAGTGTGTGTGCTTCAGCGAGGTTGTCCGCTTCTCTCGCTTTCTCTCTCTCTTTCTATCTCCCTCTTTCTTTCTCTCTCTCTCTCTTTCTATCTCCCTCGTTCTCTCTCTCTCTTTCTCTCACTCTCTTTCTCTCTCTCTCCCTCGTTCTTTCTCTCTCTCTTTCTCTCTCTCTTTCTTTCTCTCTTTCTCTTTCTCTCTCTCTCTCTTTCTCTCTCTCCCTCGTTCTTTCTCTCTCTCTTTCTTTCTCTCTCTCTCTCTCTCCCTCTTTCTTTCTTTCTCTCTTTCTCTCTCTCTTTCTCTCTCTCTCTCTCTTTCTTTCTCTCTCTCGCTTTCTCTCTCTCTCTTTCTCTCTCTTCCTCGTTCTCTCTCTCTCTCTTTCTCTCTCTCCCTCTTTCTTTCTTTCTTTCTCTCTTTCTATCTCCCTCGTTCATTCTCTCTCTCTCTCTCGCTCTCTCTCTCTCTTTCTCTCTCTCTCCCTCGTTCTTTCTCTCTCTCTCTTTCTCTCTTTCTCTCTCTCTCCCTCTTTCTTTCTCTCTCTCTCTCTCTTTCTCTCATCTGCCAGCCCTTTATTTCTCTCCACTTTCGAGCCAATCTTCTTTTAATGTAATTAGAACCTGTGACTGTCATCAGCACTCACTCACTCCTCTCATTCACCTGACACCCTCAGCACACAGGGGGACAAACATCTGCCTGGAGGTGACAGCATCCCCTCCCACATATGCCCCCCTAGGCACAACTATGACAACATAACCAACAAAAACGGGTCACAACTCCTGCAGCTCTGTCGCACGCTGGGTATGTACATAGTCAACGGTAGGCTTCGAGGGGACTCCTATGGTAGGTACACCTATAGCTCATCTCTTGGCAGTAGTACTGTAGACTACTTTATCACTGACCTCAACCCAGAATCTTTCAGAGCGTTCACAGTCAGTCCACTAACACCCCTATCAGACCACAGCAAAATCACAGTCTACTTAAACAGAGCAATACTCAATCATGAGGCATCAAAGCCAAAGGAACTGAGTAACATTAAGAAATGCTATAGATGGAAGGAATGCAGTTTGGAAACCTACCAAAAAACAATTAGGCAACAACAAATTCAATCCCTTTTAGACAATTTCCTGGGTAAAACGTTCCACTGTAATAGTGAAGGTGTAAACTTGGCAGTAGAAAATCTTAACAGTATATTTGACCTCTCAGCTTCCCTATCAAATCTAAAAATCTCAAATAGAAAACCGAAGAAAATTAACAATAATGACAAATGGTTTGATGAAGAATGCAAAAATCTAAGAAAGAAATTGAGAAACCTGTCCAACCAAAAACATAGAGACCCGGAAAACCTGAGTCTACGCCTTCACTATGGTGAATCACTAAAACAATACAGAAATACACTACGGAAAAAGAAGGAACAGCATGTCAGAAATCAGCTCAATGCAATTGAAGAATCCATAGACTCTAACCACTTCTGGGAAAATTGGAAAACACTAAACAAACAACAACACGAAGAATTATCTATCCAAAATGGAGATGTATGGGTAAACCACTTCTCCAATCTTTTTGGTTCTATAACAAAGAATAAAGAGCAAAAACATATACATGATCAAATACAGATCTTAGAATCAACTATTAAAGACTACCAGAACCCACTGGATTCTCCAATTACATTGAACGAGTTACAGGACAAAATAAAAACCCTCCAACCCAAAAAGGCCTGTGGTGTCGATGGTATCCTCAATGAAATGATCAAATATACAGACAACAAATTCCAATTGGCTATACTAAAACTCTTTAACATCATCCTTAGCTCTGGCATCTTCCCCAATATTTGGAACTAAGGACTGATCACCCCAATCCACAAAAGTGGAGACAAATTTGACCCCAATAACTACCGTGGAATATGTGTCAACAGTAACCTTGGGAATATCCTCTGCATTATTATTAACAGCAGACTCGTACATTTCCTCAATGAAAACAATGTACTGAGCAAATGTCAAATTGGCTTTTTACCAAATTACCGTACAACAGACCATGTATTCACCCTGCACACCCTAATTGACAACCAAACAAACCAAAACAAAGGCAAAGTCTTCTCATGCTTTGTTGATTTCAAAAAAGCCTTCGACTCAATCTGGCATGAGGGTCTGCTATACAAACTGATAGAAAGTGGTGTTGGGGGTAAAACATATGACATTATAAAATCCATGTACACAGACAACAAGTGTGCGGTTAAAATTGGCAAAAAACACACACATTTCTTCACACAGGGTCGTGGGGTTAGACAGGGATGCAGCTTAAGCCCCACCCTCTTCAACATATATATCAACAAATTGGCGCGGGCACTAGAAAAGTCTGCAGCACCCGGCCTCCCCCTGCTAGAATCCGAAGTCAAATGTCTGCTGTTTGCTGATGATCTGGTGCTTCTGTCACCAACCAAGGAGGGCCTACAGCAGCACCTCGATCTTATGCACAGATTCTGCCAGACCTGGGCCCTGACAGTAAATCTCAGTAAGACCAAAATAATGGTGTTCCAAAAAAGGTCCAGTCACCAGGACCACAAATACAACTTCCATCTACTGTTCCACTGTTGCCCTAGAGCACACAAAAAACTATACATACCTTGGCCTAAACATCAGCGCCACAGGTAACTTCCACAAAGCTGTGAACGATCTGAGAGACAAGGCAAGAAGGGCATTCTATGCCATCAAAAGAAACATACATTTCAACATACCAATTAGGATTTGGCTAAAAATACTTGAATCAGTCATAGAGCCCATTGCCCTTTATGGTTGTGAGGTCTGGGGTCCGCTCACCAACCAAGACTTCACAAAATGGGACAAACACCAAATTGAGACTCTGCACGCAGAATTCTGCAAAAATATCCTCCGTGTACAACGTAAAACACCAAATAATAATAATAATAATAATAATATATGCCATTTAGCAGACGCTTTTATCCAAAGCGACTTACAGTCATGTGTGCATACATTCTACGTATGGGTGGTCCCGGGAATCGAACCCACTAACCTGGCGTTACAAGCGCCATGCTCTAAATAATGCATGCAGAGCAGAATTAGGCCGATACCCACTAATTATCAAAATCCAGAAAAGAGCCATTAAATTCTACAACCACCTAAAAGGAAGCGATTCACAAACCTTCCATAACAAAGCCATCACCTACATAGAGATGAACCTGGAGAAGAGTCCCCTAAGCAAGCTGGTCCTGGGGCTCTGTTCACAAACACAAACACACCCTACAGAGCCCCAGGACAACAGCACAATTAGACCCAACCAAATCATGAGAAAACAAAAAGATAATTACTTAACACATTGGAAAGAATTAACAAAAAAACAGAGCAAACTAGAATGCTATTTGGCCCTACACAGAGAGTACACAGCGGCAGAATACCTGACCACTGTGACTGACCCAAAATTAAGGAAAGCTTTGACTATGTACAGACTCAGTGAGCATAGCCTTGCTATTGAGAAAGGCCGCCGTAGGCAGACATGGCTCTCAAGAGAAGACAGGCTATATGCTCACTGCCCACAAAATGAGGTGGAAACTGAGCTGCACTTCCTAACCTCCTGCCCAATGTATGACCATATTAGAGATACATATTTCCCCCAGATCACACAGATCCACAAAGAATTCGAAAACAAATCCAATTTTGAAAAACTCCCATATCTACTGGGTGAAATTCCACAGTGTGCCATCACAGCAGCAAGATTTGTGACCCGTTGCCACGAGAAAAGGGCAACCAGTGAAGAACAGACACCATTGTAAATACAACCCATATCTATGCTTATGTATTTTATCTTGTGTCCTTTAACTATTTGTACATTGTATATATATATATATATATATATATATATATATATATATATAATATGACATTTGTAATGTCTTTACTGTTTTGAAACTTCTGTATGTGTAATGTTTACTGTTCATTTTTGTTGTTTTTCACTTTATATATTCACTTTGTATGTTGACTACCTCACTTGCTTTGGCAATGTTAACACATGTTTCCCATGCCAAT
The DNA here is from genome assembly GCF_023373465.1 of Oncorhynchus keta. Classification (NCBI taxonomy): domain Eukaryota; kingdom Metazoa; phylum Chordata; class Actinopteri; order Salmoniformes; family Salmonidae; genus Oncorhynchus; species Oncorhynchus keta. The sequence continues at coordinate 63,352,949 of NC_068422.1, forward strand.
AAAGCCCTTGAATTGAATTGAGACAGAGAGAGACAGAGACAGAGAGAGACAGAGACAGAGACATAGAGAGACAGAGACAGAGAGAGACAGAGACAGAGACAGAGACAGAGAGAACCCCCCAGTCTCTTCTCCTTCCTATACTCCCTTCCTTTTCCCTGGCTTCTCTTTTTGTTTTATCCAGGCAACCCAGACCAAGTGCTAGCAAGGGTCATGTCTTTATAATTATCTCTCCTGCCTTTTGATTAATTATTCCGTCTGACAATAGCGTGTTTATAATGCTTTTCACCTGCCCTGGCTGATTGACAGCGTCTCTGTCTGATTCAAAGCAAACAGCTGCTGCCATGATTGCCTAGCAACCAGGAGGTGATGGATGAGTCTCAAAGATGGATGGCCACAATAAATCATGTCTCCTGCTATAAAACTGGAAAAAGAAAGAGAGGAAGGGGGAGAAAAATAGCACAAAACAAAACAGCCTCTCTCTCTCTCTCCTAGTGTGGAGGGCAGGGTTGAAGCCCTCTCCTCTGCCTGACCCTGTCTCGTTCCTTCGCTCCTCTCCTCTCCTCTCAGGAGTCCAGTTCTTCACGGCAGGAAGAAGACCAGAGGAAAATAAATGGCATAGAGGGTGATTAGGCTTTGCGAAAAATGTTGATGTGTGATGAGGTAACCTCTCAAGAGAGAGACCAGCTATCACTAGCTATCTCTCCTGTGGTCTGACTTTGGCCTGGGGCTGCGCTTGTTGACATGGGGAGGGGCTTGTTGGCATGTGGGGAGGGGCTTGTTGATATGCAGGCAGACAGTAAGAAAACCCAGCTGGAACAATGATGGCTGACTACAAACCTAAGATTACTTTTATTGAATCCAACACTAGGCAAGATTATAATTCACCCTGAAATGGCATTGTGCTTAACAGCTATTACAACAACATTGTACAGTACCTGCATTGTACACACCTTGGTTGATAGGGGGACAAACACCTGTCCTCCGCTTGCACTTAAATAGTCCGGTCTAAGGAATGAAAACATTTTACCATATCCGAAAAATATTCAAAATAAACCATTACAAGTGCTCAAAATGTAGTCTATCCACATTATTGTGAGTTTGAGGCTAACTAGCACAGTCAGCCGTATTTCTTCCTTATGGGCCACAGCTGTTCGGCCCTCACAGCCCCGACGATGGCCACCTCATCTCACTAGTCTGGCGAAATAAAAACCAAACACCTCCTGTAAAACAAGACAAATACACAGGAAGGAAGCTAACTAGAAAGAAAGAGCTGTTTACGAAACACGGGTTTACCCAGGGCGAGGAGCGAAGGCCACGTCCAACATTAGCTGTTTCTTTTCTTCTCTTCTCCACCTGACCGCCAGTGGTTTTATTTTGACCCTTTTATTTTGACCCTTTCGGGCAAAAGTAGGCAGTGAGGCGCATTAGGAGTGTGCTGCTCCTCTGGTATCTGGTAACAAACAAGGATCTGGCTGACCCATCCATCACTGAGCCCATGTCCTGGGTCTAGCACTCAGTCCCCTCTTCGCCAAAGCTCAGGTTACAGCTTTACACGGCCAGTCTAAATAATATTCAAAATGATGAATGACACAGCCAGCCTCATATCCATCATCAATCTCTTTTTTTTTAAGGAGCATCCATCTTCAGTAACGCTCCTTTGAATCATGGGAAAGCGAGAGAGCTCAGATTCACTGGCGTAACCCCCGAGAGAGCGAGAGAGGGCTGAATGGCAAGGAGCCGGGGCCTTGAGTGATACCTGTCAACCACGCGGCCCGGGGACCGGGACAAAGAAGCACTGGGACATGTATGGGGGCAGGGACTCAGAGAAGAGCAAAGACACACATAGATGCACACACACACACACACACACACACACACACACACACACACACACACACACACACACACACACACACACACACACACACACACACACACACACACACACACACACACACACACACACACACACACACACACACACACATATGCAGATACATTATGATAGACTACACATGCAGAATCCATATACACACACACACCCATATTTACAGGAAACACATGGACACACACATATACAAACACACGCATTAAACACATGAAATACTAACTTCATTCCGAACAAGTCCCCTACCAAACTAAGTGCATTATTTTTAAACACATACTGTATGTCTACAAACACACACTATCTTCTTCCCACCTCGAGCACAACACAAAGTCCCCCTCCCATCTCACACATAGGGGTTAGGGAATGTAAGAGGCGAGTCGGAGCACTACTGGAATTATAGTGCTGTTCCCCTTCACTCCCAACCTCTCTCTCCACACCCACAGCCCCCCCCATCCCACTTTCGGCTTTACATTCCCCCTCCCCTCCTCTCTCCCTCCTCCGCCCCCTCAGAGGCGTGGACGCCCAGGCTCCTCTCTAAGGGAGGAAGACAGCCCCTCACACAGGGCTCTGGCAAGGGCCCATTTGATAAATGACACACGTCATTCTGTCAGGAGAGAAGGGTGGGTCCATGATGTATGACCATGCCGACGAGGGGAGGAAATCAACTGTTTGGCATGGAGCAGCTACTCTCTCTCCACCACAGCTCTGTTCCAGATCTCCTAAAAGACCCGTCCGGCTAGCCTTGTGTGTGTGTGTGTGTGTGTGTGTGTGTGTGTGTGTGTGTGTGTGTGTGTGTGTGTGTGTGTGTGTGTGTGTGTGTGTGTGTGTGTGTGTGTGTGTGTGTGTGTGTGTGTGTGTGTGTGTGTGTGTGTGTGTGTACGGACAGAGAACAGGCTGCCCTTCTTTCCCTTTGACTCTTCCCCCCCAAACTCTCCCTTTCTCTGTCTCTCTTTCTTTCGCTCTCTCTGTCTGCCCTTCTCGCCGTTCCTTCTCCCTGTGTGTCCCCCCACCAGAGCTACAACCAGGAGTCCCCCCACCAGAGCTACAAACAGGAAGAGTGTAGGGACGGAAGGAATAAAAAAAACAGAAAATAAAGAGGACTAGAAAAAAAGCTAGCTCAGTAGCAAGAGGGCAGTTATATCAATCAAAGTCAACTTCGGCAACAACAATACTACCATTTCAAATAAAATAGCTATCTCAGACAAACGACCGTAACATGGGGATGGAAACCGGATCGGCCAAACTGTTCTTCTCATAAGAGAAAGGATCTACTTTTTCCCCCCCCTACTCCTCTATCTCACGCTCACCTCTTTTCTTTGTCGACACACAAGCGAGGGCCCTGACATCTGCAGAGTTCATTTAAAGAGAAGGAAAAAAATGTGTCAGAGGAGTGTGACGCCCCCCTCCTCGTACACCCCCCTTGCTCGGTTTCATTAGCTCACTGGCAGGGTGGCACTTCTCAAGCTCATTACAGGGGAAGGATTTATGGAGCAGAACCCAATGGCGAAGAAAAGGCATCTGTCAATAATTGCAGGGAGCAGCACTCACATCTCGAGAAGCTTTGAAATCTCATTAGGTATGCAGTTATCAGGCATAAAGATCAAAACCATGACTCAACTCCGACAGAATCCTACCAAGAAACATTAATTAGCAACAGGCCTGCAGTATAAAATAAAACAGACTTCCTCCCTCTCTCTCTCTCTCTCTCTCTCTCTCCCTCTCCTTCTCGCACCTGCCTGCCTTTGCCAAGGAGAGAAAAACCCGACCCCCTTCCTGTTACTTAAATGCACACACACACGTAGGTGTATAAGCAGAAACACACACGTGTAAACACGCAAATCACTGCCCGTTTCAGACCACCCCCTGCCTTTCCTGACCCCCCCATTACAAAAAATTAAGCTGAGGATCATTTCCAGCATCTGAGACTGATCAGAACATGAAACAGGAGGAGGGAGGGAGGGAGGGAGGGAGGGAGGGAGGGAGGGAGGGAGGGAGGGAGGGAGGGAGGGGTGTTTGAGGCCGTCTCTTGGCTTCGGAGGAGAGAAGAGGAAGAGGCTGTCATGCCTGAGAAGGATGTCCTGATTACGTGGGCCTCTACGGCTCCCCTGCCTTTCATCACCGACACCATCAAAAACAGCCTCCGTGTCACCCGCCTGACTGATGGCTGCCAGTCTCGCCTGGCCCCTGTCAGAGCCCCACCGGGAAGGGGGACAACCAACCAAAGCTACGCCCACCACAAAGACAACCAAAGTTCCTCCATCCCCACCGCCCACACCCATCGGCTGGCTCACCCCAACTGAGGGAAAAAAGAAACCCAGACCTGGAGTCTGGCCCAAACGACACTCAGAACCCCCCTCCCCTCCATCTCGTCCTCCCCGGCCCCCTACCTCTCCTCTCTGTGCACCCCCGTCCCTCCTCGACATGACAACAACACAGGCAGGGATTACTCCACACGCCCATATTTCACTGCATAGGGCTGCTGGGAGATTTAATCCCCCGTGTAGCTGCCAGGCTCCTGAAGACTGGCCCGACACACACATCACACAAAGAGCCATAGTATCGCTGAGAGGAGAGAAAAGTAGGGTGGGTGGGGGAAGAGAGGAGAGGACAACCCAGACATACAGAGAGAATTTCAGCCGGATGATACACTAGTCTGCCTTGGGAAAGTTCAGCCAGACAAATTTTGGAGACGTGTTTTATACTGTACTGAGGAGGAGCATAAAATATATCTGTTTCTCCGCAGAGGAAGTGCAAAGATCCCACAAACTCTCTCAATTTCCTGTTTCCTCAAAAATGTGCCTAGAAGAGAAGCCGATTCCCTTGGTGCTCTGGTACAGGCCCGATAGCGAATCAGGCTTCACAGTGGGAGTTTTGTAGAGCAGTGGCTGAGCTCTGCCCAATCACTCCACTAGAATAATGACAATATCTCCTGCACATTGAAATAGCAGCGCTTAGGAGTTGACATGATTCCCTAATCATTGGGGAAAGAGAGAAACTGATCATCGTTGATTAATCAAATATGAACACCCATATCAGAGAGAGGGAGGGAGAGAGGGAGAGAGAGGGAGGGAGGGAGGGAGAGAGCTAAGAGGAGGAGGAGCTAAGTAGCCACTCATCTCCTGACCAAACGTCCTTTTACCAGTGGTTGGATATTGTCGTTGAATTCAGCAAACATCCTTTTTGCCATTATACAAACTGTTGCATTTGATGGTTTATGATGGTTTATCTGTCCAGTCTTGTGATCTTACAACTGGGTTGACTAATGTCTTGCACTGGTGCACAATTTGCTGAGGTGTTCATTTCAGCAGGCGATAAAACATAAAAGGTAAGAGCAGAAGTGTACATAAATAAATCTTCAACCTTACGAAAACATAAAAAAGCTTCTACCTTTCCACAACGAACGTTCCGGCATTTACTACCTAGTAATAACACATCCAAAACAGTAAATGTGTCACTGTGCATGTTCATTAGAATATAAATAACGATCCCGGAAGAAATGGGGACGGCCTGTTCCTGAACACCGTTGTGTGTCTATTGTGGGAACAGTATTGTTTGGACAAGGAGCCAGACACAGTAAACAATTAAAAAATACACATTTTTAGGTCTTGATAGCTTGCGTGTAAATGGAACTGTTTTGTGTGTGTTCCACCTTTGTGTACAATAACTGTGTGTGTCTGAGTGTGTTGCATCGCCTACCCCCCTTGCTCTCTCACTAACCCTGCTGCAGTCGCTGTTCCGTCGCTCTCTCCCCCTCGCAGAAAAACCTTTGGTGAGAGGAGCCGGGAGGAGAGGGGCTATGAACAGAATGAGAGAAAGACGCAGCCCTGTGAGTCAATTTAAGAAATAACTGCTGATGCGCCAGCTATTGACTGTTTCGGTGCGCTCGTGATAACGCTCAAGGCGAAACTGTGGGCAAAATGACAGCGTCAACCGCCTGCAATAAACTGCCGCCCACGAGACCAAGGGAGCTCTAATTGACAGCTGTCAAGCTAACGGGAGCCATGACGGAAGATTCTGGGGAGGAAAAGAAATCTGTTTATCAACCGTACATCCTCGAGCAGGGAACTTTCCCTCCCTCCCTCTTTCTCCCTCTTTCTCTGTGCCCACGTTATTCAGCCCCCCCCCTCACCCATTCTCCCTTCATTTCTCTTTCTCCACCCTCTCCGCTCTTAACTCTGTTCATTGTCGCTCACTTGTGGCTGTGAAAAAGGCAGAGGACGGCCATAACTAATCATAGTGTCAGCTGGCTGCCTGGGAGAGCCTCACTTTAGGGAGAGCAATGCAATGCAAGGGAAGGGAAGGCTGAGGAAAGGCCCGTAATCCTGAGAAGAAGGCCCAGGAGTAGACACCTCACCCCGGAGGGGGCACCAGGGCTTCTGGGGACTACTGATCACGGGGGCCCGGGATAGACAGACAAAGACTCACGTGGACAGACAGATAGTCCTAGGCCACTCGTTTATTCTCCACATTTGGTTGTGTGATCTGTCCACATGCTATTTCTACTTCACTTTATTTTGGATTAGGCTACTTTGTTCAATGTTTTTTTTTTGGCACTCAGCTTCAGACATACACAGCCATGTTGCCATTCCCCAGGCGTGTCACGCACCCCAAAAATCTGAGGGGGCACAAAGCAAGTGAGGGGATGGTCCAGAGGGGGGAGAGTACCCTCGCCCTTAAGTAGGAGCCTATCTCCTGTTTCTGTAACGTGAGGCAACTTGATGTACAGGTCTATCGCGGGGCCTTAGCCCCAATCGGTCTCCTTAATGCTGAGTGCCAAGCAGAAACATGTCAGGCCCCATTTCTGCAGTATTTGGTATGACTCGGCCTGGGAGCGAACTCGCAACCTTCTAATCTCAGGGCGGACACCTCTAACCGCAAGGACACTGAGTCGGTGCATCATTGGAGAATCTTGCATGTTTCAAACACCTGAAACAGCCTTTTCCTGCACTCCAGACCCATTATCATTATGCTTAATTCTATGTAAAAATAAAAAATTAAAAAAAATCTTGAGCTGTCTGTATTCTCCCTACCGGCGGTTATTTATTTATTTTTTATCTCTGCATCTCTACTAAAAGCTGGGTAAGAGATCAAAAGGAAAGTGAGTCCCATTCAGTAGATTTAGTAATTGCTTGGTTTTCTAAAGTCTGCCAACCTTGCCAGAAGGCAAGCGAATATAGTTAGACCAGCTAGCTACTCTAACTTGATTGACTGCCTGAAACGGCTTCTTGATAGCTAGTTATGAGGTTGGGAGATTGGGGACCTATCTGGTTAGCTAAAACCAGCTTCATAAAATGTATAAGTGGCTAGTAGTATTACAGAGAGAAAGAGAAAAAAAAAAACACATTTTGTTTTACAGGACCAGTCTGAGGGGGCACGTGCCCCCTATGGGCATGACGCCTCTGTCCACCACAACCAAAAACATTTGGAAAATATGCACGGATAAATCCACTTGATTTTTAAATATAATGTAGTTCTTAATAATTACATTTCTAATTAACTGAGGGTGGGGGTGGACTGTGGAAGGTGATGTTTATGAAATCATTTTCTTTCCGTCTCAATAATTCATAGAATTATCATGACCAGCTTTTTAACTAGGATAATTAGCCCAATTAAGATGGCATGTTTCATTCAATTGAATTCGCAGAGACTTTGTAGGGGTAAAGCGTCGTACTAGCAAGGCCCCAACAAGCCGTTGCTCCCGACCTGTGAACTACAGCGAATTAACCAACTGCACCAGCGACAAAGTGAATCAAGTAACATTACACTATTTTTTAGCAATAAACAGAGACAATACATAATTGCAACAACATGCAAGCGGTGTGTGTGTGTGTGCGTGTGTGTGTGTGTGTGTGTGTGTGTGTGTGTGTGTGTGTGTGTGTGTGTGTGTGTGTGTGTGCGTGCGTGCGTGCGTGCGTGCGTGCGTGCGTGCGTGTGTGTGTGTGTGTGTGTGTGCGTGTGTGTGTCCATCCGTGCATGTGTGTGTAGTAACCCATGTGTCTATGGGCCACCGTATGTGGTTGTGTATCCAGAATGACTGCAACGTTAACACACATCAAGCGTGATTAATCACTCTCGCTCATCCACAATCAATCAACCACACACCCCAAAAAAATCACAGAAATCAGCTGCTTTTCATCACTGCAATCCATCTCCCGTCAAGCAGAACTAGATCTGTCGTGGTCTTAGTATTTGTATAAATCACGTTTAAGCCCCTTTGAACACAACGCTGATAATAGGCGTTTGGAAAATCGACTCGTGTGAAAAAAGCATCTCTACCTTTGACTATGTAATGATGTACGTGATGATGAGCAACGTCAACAATATCAATGTCGACTAGACTAATTTTACGAGGCTTCTTCACATATATTTCCCAGACAGCGGCCTGGCCCTAAAGCAATACTATTCTCTATGACAGTGTAGCAAAACAGCTACAACGTCAGCACAATGTTTTCCGAGTGTTTCGGGCAAAGAGGAACTACAGTTACTTCTCAGTAAGAGTAACATGGCATAACACAACTAGAGAAGGAGAAAAAAAAAAGTCCTACGTTTTGGACGTTCCCACTTTCCTCCCCAAAACAATGATATGTTTGGTCTTGCAAGGCTTTGAAGCAGACAAACAAACAAGATAAAACGGTGTTCACAGCATTGTCCTAAACAGAGGAAGGTACTGTGGGAAAGGTGTTGTGGCTAGACAGAGAGAGTGGTGTGTGTGTGTGTGTGTGTGTGTGTGTGTGTGTGTGTGTGTGTGTGTGTGTGTGTGTGTGTGTGTGTGTGTGTGTGTGTGTGTGTGTGTGTGTGCGCGTGTGGGGGAGGGGGGCCTGGCTGCCACAAGCCCCTCTTTCCCAGACAGACTTTTTGAGAGGCTAGTTTTTGTTGTTGTTTTTAGGCTCCAGACCATTAAAAAACAGCCTAATTCCAAGCCAACGTGATTACCCAGGTACCCTGGCCCATTTGTCACCTGCAGCAGAAAATTGAGTTAGTGCACAACTAAAGGCATGGAGGACTGTGTAATATCAACTTGATTACATCAAACTAGCTGCAAACCTAATTGGGCTGGATGACAGTGTGCGGAGCTTGTCATCTCCAATCATTAGGGCTGTCAGGAATCCATCAGCTTTACAGCTAATTAGGTGAACACTAATGAAGCTGGCAAAACAACTTTTCTTTTTTTACGGCTGAGCAGCCCTTCCAGACTGGTGGGCTGAAAAAACGAAAAGAGCGAGAGGAGAGAAAGAGAGAGGGAAGCAAAGAGAAGGAGAGAGGGAGAGAGAGATTTTCTCATGAAACGCTCAAGGTTGTCGGGGACTGGATTTCCCAAAGTTCCTAATCAAGGCCCATTATCTGCCATTTTTTGCTCTTTCCATCACTACAGCGCAATCAATTTGTCACCACTCTTTGTGTGCCACGGAGCAGTCGTCAACCTTATAACTTGCAGCTGCGAGGGCTGCTGGGAAAGTAAGAGGGGCGAAGGTTGGGAGGGGTTATACAGACCCTGTAAAAAATGACAGGAAGTTGCCTCGTCACAACAACAAACAAAAAAAACATCCCTCTGCTCTCGTGTCTGTCCTCGTCCGCTCATCAAAATAATAAATGCCTTATTTTTCTCTCTCACTCTCTCGCCTGGGATAAGAAGGCTTTCAGTCATCTCCCAGCCCCCCTCGGCCCCCACCCCCAGAGTGTCCATTAGGCAAAAGCGTTTTGATAAAGTAAAGCTCAGGCCCGACGTATGGAGAAACAAAATGAGAGCAGTCACTCTGCCAACTTCTGATTGACCATTAGAGCCATTGATGAATGTGGCTGTCAGAAGGGAGACAATTAAATCAAATATGAAACAAAGTCGCTTTGACGGGTCGTTCTGATGGAGCAAACCAGTCTTCCGTCTCCCGATTAGGCTAATAGTTACATTTTTCATAGAAGCACTGTGTGTACGTGCAATATACAATTGTTTGTGTGTGTGTGTGTGTGTGTGTGTGTGTGTGTGTGTGTGTGTGTGTGTGTGTGTGTGTGTGTGTGTGTGTGTGTGTGTGTGTGTGTGTGTGTGTGTGTGTGTGTGTGTGTGTGTGTGTGTAGTAAAGCGAGCGTTTACTATAATAATTGCATAATATTGAATTTGTATAGTATAGTTTTTAAGTGAATTTGACCTAGGTGCTTGTTATAGTTTTGTTATAGGCTAAAAGTTGAGGTAGTATAGATTAAATTACATGTAGGCTATGTTTCAGAAAACTTAACTACACTTTAAAGCATATAGGTAAATGTCAAATCAAAATCAAATCCAACTTTATTTGCCACATGTAGCCTATATTTTGATGGTAATGAAGCAAATCTCTCACAAATAAGAATAACCCCTATTGAATCTTAAAACAGGTAGCCCGTATACGTCAACACATTGCTGCTTCAGACGATACGTCCGAAAGCGGACATTAAAACACAGAAGTTCCAGCCGTATAGCAACAGTATGAGAACAGAAGTCTGATTCGAATCATGTTGGGGGTTTTTCAACAGAATGGTAGCTAAGTAACTACCACGTTGTTGCTTAGCCTCATTATTTATATAGAGTATAATATATGAGGTGTTCTATGAACTAAGTAAGATTTAATTAAAGCATATTTTGAAGAGTCACGTGGATTGTTCTATATTCTCTACTTCTAAAAGAGAGAGAGAAAAAATGTGGCCTTTGGCTCTGACAACGTGAAAAAGTACAAAAGAAGCAATTAAAGATGTTTTAAATCGCTAATTGTCAGACCAGACATGACGTCACGCGAACGTTGACGTGACGTTGCTATTTGAAGTGATTTATTTGTGTTTATCGGGAAAGAATAGATCAAAGACAAGCCAGATGACGGGCAATCAATCACACATGAAATAAAAGATGGCAATTGTCCATTAAAGCCTCTTCCAGTCCACGTCTCCCCTGCGAAATCATCTTTAAGTATTTCCCAGAAAGGAGAAATCAGCAAAGGGAAACTAGGCGAAAGTTTACATTTTATGATCAAATGTTTTAGCACAAAGCCCCAAACGAGCATCAAAGGAAATCATGACAGTCAGCTGACAAGAGCCCCCTTTTCCCTACGCTTCTTTATAGATCTCTGATTCATGGGGTCAATATCTACACCCTACGGGGGGAGGAAGGGAGAGTAGGCTAAAATAGGGCAAAAGGGAGAGAGACCAATCAAAGCTGAGGTTGTCTTTGACCAGTCGGATAGAGCTACGGCCTGTAAACCTTCCATGTCTTTCGAGAACTGTTGTTAGCAGATCGTTCATCGAGTGGAATCATTGTTGCCCCAGAAGTTCGACAAAATGATCAACTTAGAGCATTTAAACAAGGTTGCCAATAACTAGGCTATGTAGCCTAATGGGCTATGTAAGTGTGCTGATAATCCAGATTACTATTAAAATAGTAGGTGGCTAGTATCAAACGTGGTCTTCGTGGTTGTAAAAAAAAAAAAAAAAAAAAAAAAAAAAAGCACATCCCCTTCAAAGGGAAAGTACCAAAAAAAACTTATAGCTAGTAGCCTAACCATCCCTCTTTGAGTGAATGGGTATTTGCCATTTACTCCCACTGTAGGCTATGCTACAATGTAGCTACACGCACATGATTCAGTACTATACATGGTAGGGCTAGTGAAAGCAATGGAAATAGCTCAGCAGTCGTAGTGAAAACAGGGGTGATAACATGCAAATCATAGAACCGTACCTGCCGCACGCCGGGGCGCTTGCTGTTTCCTCCGCGGCATGCTTATTTCGGGGTTCTGAAGAGTTCTCCTCTAGCCCCAGAGATACCTAGCTCGTCCGCTCTTCTTTGATAGCGGCGCTTCCTTACACGGTACCCGGGACGCTTTCAGAAGGCTGACATAGATCGGCAGTTTTCAAACAAAAATGCAGACATTGAAGAACGGGTAGATCTGAAGATGAAGAAGAACAAGCGTTTTTTTCTTCCTCTCCTGTTCGACTTGGATATCACAGTGTGTGGAGACGGAGAGTACAGTGACGGGGGGGAGATTCTTCAGCCTCAATGTGATTCTCACTCCGCGTTGGAGGCTGCAACAGGCAAGCTTAAAGGAAAACGAAATGAACGCGTCACTCAAAGTCTGCAAACAGGGGCGAACATCAAGCACTGTCACATTTGTGCCGTGCACATCCAATGGCTAGCTAGCTCTTGTCATATAAGCATCACATGTCTGCTGTCCCTCACCGCAGCCCCATAACGGTGTCTGACGCGGACTATACAGTCTATACAGCATAAAAAGTCAGCTTTGCTATTTGAAAGAAATCATTCGTGAGCATTTTCAAAAGTCATCCACGCATGCTGGAGATCAAATGCTGACACAATAGCATAACTGTAAGGAGGAGAGCACCGTTCCACTCTTTGGCTACACATGGAAACAAAACATGTTCTACTTCCCTAGGCTATTGGACTATCTTAATGTTGACTAGGTGTTAACGGAATGGTATACTTACTCAATCCGTCGATTAACTGCGTTATCCATGAGGATTTCGATATCCAGTCATCACACGCAATTTAAAAACCAGCAAGGCAGAATCTCAGCGTCGCTGTAGCCATCGTATGAAAATCCCAGTCTTTCCAAGTCCCCTTAAAAGCATCAACAAATATATATATTGTTTTTAAGATAGCGGGGTAAAGGCAAAGGTTGTAAGAAGAGATGGACGGACTTGTCGCCCACACGCTGGCTCGCTCCGTTATTTTGTCCAAGCGCGTTCAAAATCCACGGAGAGCAGTTCGAATCGATGAGATACGTGCTTGATTGGGTATCCCTTGTTGTAATAATGTACATCAGAAGGAGGGGATGGACTCGTGCTGTGCCTCAGCTGCTCTGAGAGCATGGATCAGCAGCTATTGCCAAACACTTTCTTGGCTGCTAATAGCACTTTTTCCTCTTCTTTGTGTGGCTGATAGTAGGTATTTAAAACAGCAACAGCGAATCAGTCGAGTCTTCCTCACTGCAAGATGCCTTCTTCTGCTCATGTGGGGCATGCACAAAATCCGTATCATGCGCTCTTCTTGTTTTTGTTTGATACAGAATGGAAAGAATAGTAGGTTCGTTTTTTTTTTTACGGTGAGGTCAAAATGATGCACACATCCCCATCCTCCAGATTTGGGACCATCACAGACACTATCAGCTTTTTCTTTCAAATGTTTCCCCTCACAGTAAAGAAAAAAACTTACAGAGAATTTTCTGTATTATTTAGGGGGAAAGTGGAAAAATTATCCCTCTTTTTCAGATCATCTTCAAGATAGAATACAATTGGTCCGCTGTCTGCTGGAAAGGTTATGACTGTGGGTGCAAATGATTTTCTCGCTAACCAGAACACGGTAAGTTGTCAAAGGATGTTTTCTTCTGCCAGATGTGTGTGTCCGTGTCTTTGCCGTGTCGTGGTTTCCCAGTCTCACGCTAGTCAATAGTCAGACATATCTGACCGCAGAGGGGATCAATCCCTTGTTAGTGGCAGAGGAGTCGCTCGATGGGAACACGATCTCCTCTCCGTTCGCCAGGCTTGTTGAGGGATGAGAAAGAACAGTCTTTCACTGATTCCGGATGTTTTAGCCTAATCTCGCTGCGTATGCCACTACACCACTGCATACCGTTAGATCCGCCCAAGCATCTGTCCGTCTAACCATTGGCGCATCCATCAGTGTCACACGCTCTGCATACTCGCAACGACAATACCCCTCTCAGTAGACACAGCAGCCTCCGCACAGCGCCTCTACATTTCTGACACATTAGCTTTGGTCAACAACCTGGCGATTTTCAGTGGTCTAATGGTCGTTATTCTCCTTTCCTAACACAAGAAATCAAAAGGAAATCAAGGCAGATTTGATGCAATTGGTAGCTTTTCAATAGCATTGCATTGAGACAGTGGGCTATGTAAAGCTGTGCGCCTCTCTGCCTCTAGTCGTCTGAAGCCTACTGTCAACTCTGGAAAGCCACTGCTACCTGAAAGAATCACAATGTTTTTTGAATGCAAACTATGGAAACCATATACACATTTTGTTTCAGATGGACTAAAAACATAGTATCCGAAGTTGTATTTGGTTGGTGCGTAAAGGCGCGTAAAAGTGCTTTTTGGGAACGCACAAAAAGGCGAAATGCAATAGAACCCTTTACTTGAGATAGGCTGACTGATATCTCCTAATGGTGCTGAGGACTAAATGAGTTGTGGAAGACAACTGGAAAGGATTGTCTGCACATATTTACAGAATACAATAGGCATATTATGTAATTTTCTACAGATAATTATTCAACATGTTTCCAAGACAATGTTGAAGAACGCGAGCTTTTTCGTTCTTTCTTTTTTAACTTAGGGTGATAATTAAACTAAATGCAGGTGGTTGCATACAATTTTACAGCAGTGCATAATGCATAGCAATTCGATAACTTGAGAGTTCTCTGGGCGTAACTTTACTTTCAGTTCAGTATTAGGCTACATTTCTAATCTACTCTTAATCATTCGCTCGCTCAATTGAAAAGTGTGCCAATGGCATAAGCAAAGGCTACAATACATGAGACAAATTTAAATGTTTTTTTAGGGATCGTGAAGTAAAATGTAAAGATGTCAATTACGCCCGTTGTGTGTGTGTGTGTGTGTGTGTGTGTGTGTGTGTGTGTGTGTGTGTGTGTGTGTGTGTGTGTGTGTGTGTGTGTGTGTGTGTGTGTGTGTGTGTGTGTGTGTGTGTGTGTGTGTGTGTGTGTGTGTGTGTGTGTGTGTGTGTGTGTGTGTGTGTGTGTGTGTGTGGCTGCGAGTTTCTACGAGAGAGTGACCAGTACAACATTTCAACTTCAAGATTATCGTTACGAAAACGCTATTTAAAAAAAAAAAATAATAGCATTTAGCTTGAACATGTTTCTGCTCATTCTTTGTATACAATGCCAGATAGATATTCGACATGTCCCTCATTCTGTTGGCAGGTATGTGATTCAGGCAATTCTGTTTACAGGTTAGGCTAAACATGCATGTCATTACACAATCATTTTTCCGCTCAAACAAAAGTTGAAGCGTGTGGCCATAAGGTTAGAGTTAGAATCCATGTTTAGCAGTGTGGCACATTTAGGCCTATATTGAGCTTTTCAGAGATAAGGTTATCTACAGCTATTCTCTTCAACTTACGATCAGATATGGATTCCTTGAAAAGTTGGAATTATAATGACATTTAATGATTATTTAAACGTAACTTTATAAATATTCAAGTTAACCAGAAGTATAGAAGAAATAGGCCAAAAAGTGATTGTTGTTACTGATGTTTGTTCTGTTGTTAGGACTTTGTAACATTTTTTTGTTAAAAAACATTTTTTTTAAATTATTACTATTATTAATAATAACAATAACGATGTAGATTCATCAAATAAAAAACATGAACATATATTTCTTAATTACCCTTTATTTTAAAACTAAGCCTGCGAGCCTTGCTTAGTAGTCTTCTGTGGGACTTCCCTTATCCATAATAATGCAATAAGTGCACTCATTCTCTCGACAATCATCTTACAGTAAATTACCCTTTGGTACATGTGTCTGTCTCTCTCTCTCTGTGTGTCTGTGTGTGTGTGTGTGTGTGTGTGTGTGTGTGTGTGTGTGTGTGTGTGTGTGTGTGTGTGTGTGTGTGTGTGTGTGTGTGTGTGTGTGTGTGTGTGTGTGTGTGTGTGTGTGTGTGTGTGTGTGTGTGTGTGTGTGTTTGTGTATGTGGGACAGAAGTCAGAAATGGAAAGAGTGAGAGAGGGAGAGAGATGGGGAAAGGGCACATCATTTAAGCGTCTCGCACTTTCTTTGCTCGTTCCCATGTATCTTAATCGGCACCTGTGTTTGTAACTGAGACAATGATTCGAGTGACCATGGTTATTGTGGAGGAAAATGCATTTATATTTCCGTTCAGACACTGTTTTCTACTGTGCAATTATCAAGGTAACGTGTACTTGTATGCACATGCACAACAATAATGGGTCAGTTCGTTAAGTCAACTGTTGATAACTGCCAGGCTATGGAGGATTCAAATGAAGATGGTTTTATGCTCGCACATTCTTGTTCATAATAGGCTACAGAAGGAAAGAAATCGGACAGCTAAAATTATTTTTATTTTTTTAACGCCCACGCATGTCACAGACAGCACGTTTTTTGCAGGCCTTGCCTAGTAACACACTTTATAGACAAAAAAACAAGCATACAAAACTGTCTGTTTCGTTTGGTATTTGTTTAATTGAAGTTGGTCAATTTCCATATACGTCATATGCTAAGTTAAAAGTGTGATACTTTTATTGGTATATATTTGTGATATTTATTTGATAACTTTCAACTCCATTTTGTCACTCAGAGCTAGGAGCAACTTCCCTCATAACGCCCCCGTCACTCAAACACCTAGTTTGGATCTTTCTAACTATCGTTAGACCTCCCTTTTCCTTTAGGGAGAATAAGACAGGGCCTTAACAAAAATTGCAGAATCAAAATAGTGTTAGAGAAGAATCAGAACCCCACCTGGACTTTTTATATGATTTAGGGAAGTGTAGCCTATCGCATGTTGCCTCTAATGTCAAGTTTTGTTTGATAAGTATAAATCCTTTAGTCATTTTTATTTGGTAAAATCATAATTTTATTTGGTTAAATCTGGTACTATTGTAATTTTTTACTCTTATAGTGTTGCCTAAAAGTGGTGCTATTTTATTCCATAACAATCAAACTTTATTTTTTTCGTTTCAGTCAACTCGACTATAATTTGATGGATTAGGACTTCCGTGGTGTTTAGGAATAGACTATCCCCCAAAGTATTATTTTTGTTTAAAAAACACTGAAATGATCTTACATGTTCATGTGTTTATGCACTTTTTAAAATAATCAATCAAGCAAGCAAAACGTTAATGTATTTGTGAAACCCTTTTTACATCAGCAGATGTAACAAAGTGCTCATACAGAACCCAGCCTAAAATCCAAAGAGCAAGCAATGCAACTACATTTGTCAAATAGCATATTGTTAATTCATTTTTCATTCCAAACGTTGCACTACATTTGGTAAATATATCTACCTCACATTGGCTATTGGGACTGTCAGTAGGACTACAATATGTCCGTCGACCAAACTAACTTATTTGACCAATGTTTCCTATAAGGTCAGGACAACGTTCCCAAAATATACCCGTATGATTATTTACTACATTCACCGCACCAACCGTGTTGTAGGACCACTCGAGTTTACGCAGCCGAGCAAGTGGCAAGTAATTAGCTGGAGCGGTATTTGGAGCATCCGCTTTGATGCACACAGAGCGAGGTGGACCATCACTTTCACAAACTCACCAGAGGCTTACATAAAGCCATTATAACCTGCGGTTTGAGATAACATCTTTTACGAATAAAGGTTAATAATTGCCGCTACTGTGAACAATAGCACCCTGGGGAATATTTGCAATAGACTCCCGTGGTGGCGACGCAGTCAGCTGCGACGCACCAGGGTCGGCTAGGTCATAAGATAGCAGCGCTGCGGGACCCATGGAGGCGCGCATCACACAGTTGCCAAACCTGCTCTCTGTCCTGGGGTCGAGGATGGGCTTGCAACAGCCATGTGTATACTTGTCTTCCTCCTAAAAATGGATATTTGGGAAAACTGGAGAACTAGAGTATGAATGGATAAGAATGGGGTTTGTAAATAGTGCTCGGAGCCCGTGCACCATCAAGAATTGTATGGTGATCACATTGGCGAGGAGAGTGCGCTCACCTGATCCATTCAGCTTCACCGCACACTTGTTCCTAGTAGACTGTATAAAATGCGCAAGGAAGGGATTGGCTATAGTCTAGAATGAGAGGGGAAGTATTTGGTAGCTATAAAGGAAACAAGAGGCTTCTAGCAAATGAAATTATAATGTGTGGAAAGAGGATTTAAGCCTATTGGTTTTTCTGAGATCAGTAGTATAACTATGTGTATTTGTATGTATTTATTAAGTACTAGCTCCCCCGTCACAATGCATACAGGCTGCATACTCCTCAGGCGAAGTGAACGTTATCAGACTCATGAACCTACCTTTTTTTTCTTTAGAAGAATATAAGATGAATGTCAGCAACACTTTTCCATATTCAGAGGTAAAATATGAAATAAAATATGTTTTTTTTTGTCACAATTTATTCCAAAAATTGCATTTTCACATAGCAGCTATTAGCATAATAGGCCAACTCCAATTTAAGGCAGAGTTATCATCGAAAGCAACTCAGAAAATGTTATTCTTCCTCCCTCTTCCATAGCTGGGTGTGCTGTGCGAGTTTGCAGGGCTGAGAGGGCAAGTGCTGACCAGTCCTCTTTCTGTGTCTGTTACTAGGTCACCAAGCCTCCCCCTCCAACCCTCCCGGCCGCTAGCCACCAGGGAGAGGGTAATTTAAGCCCTCCTTGATGTACCCTATTCATCACTGTCCCAGAGACCCGCTTCAAAATTAAAGTCTGATCTACAAAGTTAAACCAAAATGAGATAAAAATTGGCAGAGGTCAAAGAGGGTTGGACGAGTCAGAATACAAGGTGGTGTTTTGCTGTGCTTGATTTATGTTTTTGAGGGGAATGGTGAGAAATGAATACATTAACCCATTGGATCAGATAGGCCTGTGTCACAGCCAGACCTGGCACTGGTGTTGTTTCAGCAGTTCAGTTGTTGATCCGGTCTGCAATAAAGGAAATAGACCTAGGTACCTCTCAATGCAGTGCAGTGTTGCCTAGTATACAATGATGTTGCGTCAGTTTCATTCGATGTATGATCTAATTGTATTCGAGCACATCTATTGAGTTGAATGACACAGCAGATAATGCATTGTCTTTTCTCGGCGTAATGTTTTGCTGAAACTTTCATGGATTGTTTTTTGAGTTTGGGTCAATTTCATTCCAATTCAGTCAATTCAGGAAGTAAACTGACATTCGGATTCCCAATTCCATTTTTCCGTAAAGTGCTTCAATGACAAAGATTTGGAATTGGACATTTCAGTTTATTCCAGATTGAACTGAATTGGAATGGAATTGACCCCAGCCCATGAATCAATTTAATGTCTAGGCTAACTTCTAATTAATTTTCACAGGATGAATATATTGCAGCTTGTTAGTATGTGTTTAAATAAATATGCGTGTTTGTTTCCTGTGTGAAAATCAAACATAAGAGGTAAAACTATATACAGTTTACTGAGTTGTGGGTTTTGGATAAGCCATGTGACATGGAGTACTGCTGTGAGTCAATCCTTCCTTATGGTGAGTAAAGACAGAAAGAGAGAGAGAGAGAGAGAGAGTGATAGAGGTAGGGAGGGATGGAGTGAGAAATAGACAGAGGGAGAGGTACGGAGTGCAATAGGTAGAAAGGAAGACAGTGAGGGAGGGAGGGATAAAGATAAGGGGAGATATAGAAAGAGGAGAGCGTGTGTGTGCATGCAGTGTGTCTATGCATGCTTCTATGTGTGCAGTGTGTGCATGTCCCTGTGTGTTTTGGTACAGTATGTCTGGGTGGGTGTGTGTAGGTCCTGATCCTAGGCGGTGTATGGTAAACAGGAACGCTTTCTGTGGCAGGAGGAATTTCCCCCAGCAGCCCCCTGTATCAGTAATAGTGCCGGTAATGAGCTGCAGCTGTCAGTGTGGTTTCCTCTTCTCGTCTGTGATTCATGTTCCAGCTCTGCAACTGGAACAAATGTTTACCCCGATGAGAACCAGACAAACAGGGAACCAAGCACAAATTGAAAAAAAGAGAAATGTTGGCCATTTTTGTTTTCTTAATGTAAGCCACCCCTGATGTGCAGACCTTATGGTAAACCCGCTTAGAACAGGTAAGGATGCAAAATAACAGAGGATCTTCTCCAGCATTTACGAAGTGCCCTCATTTCTCATGTCTCTGTATATTTAGAGCTAAATAGGGTTGACCACTGAATTATCACGTCCTGTCACTAAACCCTACGGTAGCCTCGTTTTGTACTTTGTCATGTGCTGTTATATCCATTCCTCTGATAATGCAACAAATAGAGACACGACATATACATGTTAATGATGTCAGACTGCTGGAATAAGGCGTTGAGCTGCCTGCTAAGGAAGTACATTGGCAGGTAGCCTAGCGGTTAAGAGTGTTGGACCAGTAATCGAAAGGTTGCTGTTTCGAATCCCTGTGCCGATGAGGTGAAAAACATGTCAGTGTGCCCTTGAGCAAGGCACTTAACCCTAATTGCTCCTGTAAGTCACTCTGGATAGGAGCATCTGTTAAACTGTAAAAAATGAAGACGGGATGAGATCACCTAGTTAAAGCCCACACTATCAGTCTGCGGTGACGTCACCCGCAGGGAACTGAATCACAGGCCTAGCCAGACGTGGTCAAGTCATTAGGAGGGTCTTCCTACAGTAAAGTACAGTACAGGCTCTGCTCTCAATGTAGTGTGTGGACTCTGCTAGGCATTGACTTACACCAATAGTGACATACTATAGTTTGGCTTTAAACTGACACCTACTGTATAAGGGGGGCAGGTAACCTAGCGGCCAGTAAACAAAAGGTTGTTGGATCAAATCCCTGTGCTGACAAGGTAAAAATCTGTCGTTCTGCCCCTGAACAAGGCAGTTAACCCACTGTTACCCAGAAGGCCGTCATTGTATGTAAGAATTTGCTCTTAACTGCCTTGTCTGGTTAAATAAATCAACAAAAATAAAAACATGATGGACATGTTCGTGCAAACTGTTGTCTGTTGCAACAGTATATTTAGGAAAGCATATCAAACACAAGCACAACACATACAGACAGTCAAAATAGAGGTGGACCAGCTAGGTAGCGTACTCGTGCGGTACTTGCATGATCATTGAGTAGTTAAAACGCAGATAGTTTTTTGGCCCAAAATTCAAATAGGGAGTTACATTCTTTTTTCAAGAATTCTGGCTCGTGGCTAGGATATGGCAGCAACTATAAAGATTAGCCGACATCATCACACAAAACACTGATTGTTTTTGCTCCAATGCAATGTGTACGGACTGCATCCAGCTTGAGCAACTGCAATATCTGTTACAACAGACAGAGAATGTTGTAATAGCTTTCAATTCTTAGAACGTTCCCTGAATGTTACTAAAGTTTTCCTGTGGTTTTTATGGAAAGTTTTCTTAACGTTCTCAGAACAATTTGAGAACATGACTTGAAATAAAACCATGAGGAATGCCTGTGCTTCATTTTAGCCGGATTCTGCCAGAACGGGATCTGGCACCTCTCCATTTTGGACAGTTTTTTCCGGAACCTATTTAGCCGGATCTGGTACCTCTCGTGGCATGACATTTTTTCTCTAACTTTCTGCAATGTAGAAATTATAATAAATGCGATAAAAGTTCATTTGAGTTGCCTCTTCGTAAACCTCTATGGGATCGGTGTTTTTTTCTTTGTTTGATCTTTTACCAGATCTAATGTGTTATATTCTCCAATATTCATTTCACATTTCCACAAAGTTCAAAACGTTTCCTTTCAAATTGTATTTAAAAAATGCATATCCTTGCTTCAGGTTCTGAGCTACAGGTAGTTAGATTTGGGTATGTCATTTTAGGTGAAAATTGAAAAAAAGAGTCGGATCCTTAAGAGGTTTCTCCTGCCCCCACAAAAAACAAAATGTGAAAAAGTATATCTTCAGCCTGGGCCTAATATTCTAAGAGTTGATTTGGGCCGGGCCAGGTTTATAGTTTGCCCAACACAGTAACCTATGTTTGAGACCAACGCATGGCCGTGGCTGTGTGAGAAGCGCGCCAGTATCTCTCACATAACTAGAATGAGATTCACTTTCCATGATCCCTCTCTGCTCTGATAGGCATGAACCTGCAACTGTCATCTATCCAGCATTGCACTTCATCAAATATTTCCTTATAGAATCATAGCCGCACGAAAGGTTCTGAAGGAACTGCAGCACTCCTGATAAATTGAAATACATTTGCCAAAGTTATAGAGTTACTGCTGTCTGTTCAGAAATAAGTGAAATAATTCAGAATAGCCTACTACCTCACGAGAAGGCCTATCATTTAGCCACAGAGGATCAATGGCTTCTTAAAAATGTTCGCTGAGCTGTGGTTTGTAGCCCGATAACAAGGAATAACCTACATCTGGCACAAATCTGTCAGTGAAAAAACAGCTCACATAAAAAACAGGTCGTTCTCAATATTTCAAATACAATCGAGGGAAAACACAAGCCGGAAAGCAAATGGCTCCTGCTATGCTGTAGGCTACCAAAATATTTGATCTACTTCCAAGTATTGTTTTACAGAAGAGAGAGAGAGACGGGATTTTGGAATGAGCACATCGGCCATCACCAGCCAGTGACCTGCGTATCATTGGGGGAGTCAGTGAAACTGGAAACCATTTTTAGGACTTTCATTTCCCACCTGTGCCACCAGAGACTCTCGGTTCATGCCCAGGCTCTGTCGTAACTGGCCACGGCCGCGACCGGGAGGTCCGTGGGGAGACGCACAATTGGCCTAGCGTTGTCCGGGTTAGGGAGGGTTTGGCCAGTAGGGATGTCCTTGTCTCATCGCGCACCAGCGACTCCTGTGGTGGGCCGGGAGCAGTGTGCGCTAACCAAGGTTGCCAGGTGCACGGTGTTTCCTCCGACACATTGGTGCGGCTGGCTTCCGGGTTGGATGCGCGCTGTGTTAAGAAGTAGTGCAGCTTGGTTGGGTTGTGTATCGGAGGACGCATAACTTTCAACCTTCGTCTCTCCGGAGCCCGTACGGGAGTTGTAGCGATGAGACAAGATAGTAGCTACTAAAAACAATTGGATACCACGAAATTGGGGAGAAAACGGGGTAAAATTCAACAACAAAAAAAAGATTCTGGCAAAGTCTCCAGTCATGTAAAATGATGTAGAATTGCATTTTCCCGGACCCGAGGCTACTGAAATGTAAAAGTGCCTCTACTCTACTGCTCGATGCCATTACGCAAATGTGATGATTTGCATGCAATGCTTTATTATAAAGGTGATGTTTTCCTCATCCGTTCCGGTACCTCAGAACTCTCATGCCCACGTTTTGTTCCGGGACCTCCCGATTTACAAATGAAGCACTGAGGAAACCTGTACGAAACGTTATGCTGAAGTTCTGAAATTCCCACAGATGAACTTGGTTTCTTAATGCTCTCTGAACTATTTGAGAACGTTCCCAAAGTCAAACAAGTCGGAGAACGTTCCAAGAACATTAACAACATTTACATTAAATGTAACCATTTTTGTTTTGTGTTACTTTTAGGAAACGTTTCGTTAAAGTAATGAAATGCCAAGAAAATAAAAAAAGCAAGTATCCTGAACCATTCCCAGAAAGTTGTGCAAAGGTTGTATACAAAATAACCACAGGACAACTACGCTCTCACAAATCTTTAAGGAACATATGGTTCTCAGAACGTTATGTGCTAGCTAGCAAGGCAGTGACATTTTTATGCAAGCCATTGTTCAAATGGTGAAGATAGCTTAATCAGATCAGGCTATTGTGTTTGTGTGTGTGGTGGTTTCATTCGTGATTTATTCATAGCAGTCCCTTTTCCCTCCATCTCAGATCCACTTCCATGTGTTTCCCCCTCAGAGCCTGTGGAACTGTGACTCAGAAGACGATGATGTGCCATGCCGTGCCATATATCCTCCCTGTTGCATTAATCATGCTTTTTAATTAGTGCGGCCCAGCTTTATTAATTACGACTGATGTCTCGCTGATACAGCCTCCCTCAATCGCCCCGCCCTCCTCATTTCACACACAAACTCGAGTCATCGAGACCTTAACCCCGCCTCAGACTACACTGAGATGTCTCAAGTAAGGAGCTGGAGACACAAAGAGAGAGAAAGAACAGAGAACAGAGAGAGGGAGGGGGAGAGAACAGAGAGAGAGAGAGAACAGAGAGAACAGAGAGAACAGAGAACAGAGAGAGGGTGGGAGGGAGAGAGAACAGAGAGACAGCAGAGAACAGAGAGAGGGTGGGAGAGAGAGAGAACAGAGAACACAGAGAGAATAGAGAACAGAGAGAGGGCGGGGGGAGAGAGAGAACAGAGAGAAAAGAGAGAATAGAGGGTGGGAGAGAGAGAGAACAGAGAGAGGTTGGGAGAGAGAGAGAGAACAGAGAACACAGAGAGAACAGAGAACAGAGAGAGGGCGGGGGAGAGAGAGAACAGAGAACACAGAGAGAACAGAAAACAGAGAGAGGGCGGGGGAGAGAGAGAACAGAGAGAAAAGAGAGAATAGAGGGTGGGAGAGAGAAAACAGAGAGAGGGTGGGAGAGAGAGAGAACAGAGAACACAGAGAGAACAGAGAACAGAGAGAGGGCGGGGGAGAGAGAGAGGGTGGGAGAGAGAGAGTACAGAGAACACAGAGAGAACAGAAAACAGAGAGAGGGCGGGGGAGAGAGAGAACAGAGAGAAAAGAGAGAATAGAGGGTGGGAGAGAGAGAACAGAGAGAGGGTGGGAGAGAGAGAGAACAGAGAACACAGAGAGAACAGAGAACAGAGAGAGGGCGGGGGAGAGAGAGAACAGAGAGAAAAGAGAGAACAGAGGGCGGGAGAGAGAGAGAGAGAACAGAGAGAGAGAGAGATTTAGGAAATTACTGGCCCTGAGGTAGGGAAAGACACATCATTAAAGGGAAATCAGGTGAGGAAGAATGAGGGAAATGTGAGAGAAGAAAGGAGGGCCATAAAGAGAAAAAGAGAGCAGGAAAAAAATGTGGTTAGAGTGGTTAGAGAGAGAGAGAGAGAGCATACATGAAGCAGCAACACACATCCCTTTCATGTTGGCCTCAGAACAAGCCGCCTGCCTGTGGGATGAGCCAGTCCAATTGTGAGACGCTTTCTCAGACTAAAGGCTGCGGATACAAATCACGAGTTTCGCTCTCGTCACATCAGCCGTGCGAGAGCCACTTCACCGCACAGGTGTTTATCTTGCGCTGACATTCTCTGCGCCTTTATTCCCCCACCACTCCTGAGTAGGATCTTTCTCGCTAAATAGACAGTGAGGTAGATGAACTTAATGGCCGAGAGGAGGAGCGGGAGAACAACCCACCTCCCACTGTGACATCCTCAAGATCCTCCAACGTTATGAGGGGAACGATATGACCAGGGCCATTTGATTTCATACCCAACCCCCATTTAGCCAGAGTGGGGAGTAGAGGGAGGAGGAAGGGAGGGAGGGGAGCAGGAAAACCTCAGCCCCTCCTATCCTATCCTTCCTAACCCCTGAAGACTGGAGGCAGACCCATCTGACTGAAGACCCGGTCCGTGTAGGACACGTTAATGTTAACGTTGCGTGGAGGAATCTGCCTGTGGATCAACCTCCCATCACATAGCATCATGGTGACCCCATGCAGACTTAAACAAACTGTCGCAGTTGTGTGTGTGTGTGTGTGTGTGTATGTGCGTGTGTGGGGGTAAACGTGTGGCCCTAGGCTTCCGCGGTCTCCTTTACAAGCCACTGATTAGCCCCCCTCGGCACAGGAGGGACGCTATCCAAGCTGACACTGTGTACTGGGCTCTTTATACTTTCTGCCTCTCTGAATTACTGTTGCTAGACACAGGCCTACACATCCAAAGGAATCTGTTTCAGCCCATTTTACCAAAAGCAGTAAGAGCATAAGAAAGTGTCATGACGGAGGTCAAATGTTTAAATGATTCCCATCTTAGCCCAGGATATGTTTGGTTTTTGTTCTTTTCTCAATGTTTATCTCACACCTCAAGCAACGCTGTTCCTGTTTTCATTGTGATTATCGTGAAAATGGGATTGACGTTTTGGGGGTTGCGTTGTCACTGACCGGCAGCAGCACCTACAGAAAGGCTCAGACGCTCAGCATCTGTAGGTGTAGATGTTTTCTGAAGGGTTTCCTGTTGAAATACAATCTCCCAGTGAGAGGATCAAGTGCTGAGCTTCAGTCTCAGAGCTGACCCACTACAACCCCTCTTTTGTGGCTATGGGGATTTGGGAAGTGCTATTCCTTTAGCTGTCTACGGATGACCACAGATGCCCTGACCCAAGCCAGCGACTCACAGCTAAATCCACACTTGCAATGGTGGGATCATCATCATTATTCTGCCAGTGGACAGGTGCATGTGAGCGCAGTTCTGATGACCACCATCTCCGAAGGGGAAGCACAGGGGTCGTAGGTCAAATGTGCATGCCGGGGATTACTTAGCAGGCCAGGGTCCAGAACAAAGACCCCACGCAGAGAAGGGGTGAGTGTGTGTGTATGTATGTGTACGTAAGAGAGCCTGTGAGTGTGTGCGTGTGTTTGTGTGTGCAAGCGAGTGTGTGTGTGTGTGTGTGTGTGTGTGTGTGTGTGTGTGTGTGTGTGTGTGTGTGTGTGTGTGTGTGTGTGTGTGTGTGTGTGTGTGTGTGTGTGTGTGTGTGTGTGTGTGTGTGTGTGAGAGAGAGAGAGAGAGAGAGTATGGGGGGATGCTGCTGGTGCTCAAGAGAGCGTGGATAGAAATCCAAATCATTACTCCCCACATAAATCTGAGGTGACCTCCCTTTCTCTCGCCCTCTCTTCCCTCATCCTCCCTTTCTCTCACCCTCTCTTTCCTCATCCTCCCCTTCTGTCACCCTCTCATTCCATCACCCTCCATTCCCTCACCCTCCCCTTCGCTCACCCTCTGTTCCCCCCATCCTTTCTTTCTCTCACCCTCTCTTCCCCTCATCCTCCCTTTCTCTCACCCTGTCTTCCCCTTCACCGTCTCAGCAGAGCTAGGTGGGGTGAACTGTTGCCCTTTTCTGTAATACACTGGGACCCCCTCTTGTGTATTATGTAGTATGAAGCCTGTGCAACCTCCCTCTCAACTTTCTCCTTTCTTTACCCCATCTGCATCCAACGCACACACGCAACCTCAGGTGGCTGTGTTTGCTGCAGCGTGTGCGTGTGTCAGAGAGCGTGTTGATTGGAGGGGGAGGGCCACCTGACTTCTAGCAGAACCTCAGGCCGTCTGAAGTGTCACAGCAGAGCCGTGTCCTATTGTTTTGGAGTGCCTTTTCCAGCCTTGTAAAACGTCAGTGAAGCCGTGTGATCTGTTCAAATGAATGTGATACATAAAACCCACTCGCCTCCGCTTGGGTCGGGGCCAGTGTTTTCAGGGGAGAAAAAAAGCACTTAGCAGTGAATTGTCATTTAAAATGTGTCCCACTCCGACAGTGTTTTTTTTTTAAATCAAGAGTTTTTCTTCTTATTTAGGATGTGACGTGTTTTGTCCATCAGCGTGACATTCTGTCGCATCCATATGATGGCCCATAATACCCCTCCAATGTTCAGTTCTCATTACATAGAGCTCAGTGTCTCCTACTCATCTGAAACTATGATCTCCCTCATCCATATTCTATATCCATTAAACAGTGCACTTTTAACCACCCTCTGGATGGGTTCTAGTAGCCTAATGTGTAATTACTATGCTGAGTTGAGTTGAGGGCGTTCCGGCGCTGTGTAAAAACACAGAACTTCTTTCATGGTGCCAATCTTAGCTCCCGCTCCATTGGATCACAAACCTCTCTTAGCTGGTGCCATGGTTACCAACATTAAGTGGACTCTATAATCATATCATTATCTCACCATTATGACCTTTTTGTCACCATTTGAAAGTAGATGAGATCCAAACAGCCGTGGTCATACGCTGGTGAAAACGCTCTGCTCAGGCCCAAAACATTTCTCTACATGTTTTTTGTTGGAAAACTTTCCTGTCTGTTTGAACCAAAAGAAAATGTCGAACTAACATTTCATGGCATTAGTCCACAATGTATATCATTGTGGAATATGTTGCCGTTTCAATTGTTATATTTGACAACTGCCAAAAAAAGGAGTTAAACCATGTTTCTGTGGATGTATTCACAGCTCTGATGTAAGCTAACACAAGGCCCAGATGGAGGAACGAGGACAACGGTGCCTGGTCAACTCAGGGTATTAGCTCAAGCATCATCACAATGCTCAGATTTCTTTCTCTCTCCCTTTCTGCAGGGCCGAGGGTCAAGGGAGGTCACTGCCTCTCGCTGTGTGCCGGGAGCAGACACAGACGGTTAATGACCGGGCACAGCATCAAAGAGCCGCCAGGGTATGTCCCCACACATACACACACATTCAGGCACACACACACACACACACACACACACACACACACACACACACACACACACACACACACACACACACACACACACACACACACACACACACACACACACACACACACACACACACACACACACACACACACACACACACACACACACACACACAGCCAGCCCATTCTACGTCTCCTCAGCTCTCTGTCTCCCTCTAACTGAGTGAACGCATCACTCTGTGCTAAGTGGAAGTCTCACTCACCTCTCATCTTCTAACAATGTCATCCTTCCCTCCGCAACTCACACATCACACATCAGTTAGTTATTTTGGGTGGGGGGCAGAGGGAGGGGCGCTGACAGTGAGGGAGGAAGTACACAGGAAGTACATTAGTTATCAGTCTCTGTCGTCTCCACCTTTTCAGATCCCATCAGTATTAAACTGCTCTGGAAGCAGCCCCTGTCTTTTTCTCTCTTAAAAGTCTCCCGCGCGCCACTTTAAACCAGGCCTCAGATCTAAATGACACTTCGCACTACACATGCATGAAGACAACTGAATTAAATATGGAAATAAAAGCCAGGAAAAAATACATAAAAAAGAGGACAAGAAAAAGAGGGAAATAAAAGTAATTGTTCCTGTGGTCAAACGGGATTTATTGGCAAGAGATGGGGGAGTTTTAATAAGGTTCACAGGAATTAGTCTTTCGCAGGAAACATGCTCACGATCTTGTCTCTGATCAAGTAGAATAATCATCACATTCAGCTAGTCAAAAAATAAGTACAATGGATTCTAATTGGCAGGACATCAGTGATTTTAGAGAGAATAATAAACACGTATTTTTTTCCTAAATGTAATTTTTGTTCTTGATTTTTAAACGGACTAATTTAACCATCCGATGTGCCGTGTGTCACTCCAGTGTATCCGTACATGTAGGGGGTTGAAGGGGGCTAAAACAGGAGCAGTGTGGGGGGGGTCGTCTGCATGCTTTGCCATGATTCGGAACCTCAGTGACCACACTAATTATTTTTCTAGTCAGCCGTGTGTGCAGAACCTGCCTGCTAGTTGTGCAAATGCTTATTTAAGCTGTGTAACTGACGTCCATATGGTTTTCATCATCATAAAGAAATGTTTGAGGGGGTTATGTTTTTACTAGGCCGGGAGCAGAGACTTGTCTGTCAAGCCAGGGTTTGAATAGCCTCCCAGAGGTTAATACTCAACAGTGTGTTACATTATGAATATTAAATATGCAATTGAAATGTGAAGTAGGGTATAACTGTAATGCATGTTTTCATGTTGAATCTAAAAATGACAATAAATGAGCATTTGGCATATCCTGTCTAGTGTTGTCATCGCAGTTCCTGAATGATTGTGGGTCATAGTATACAGTGATTTTCTACAGTCAACCATATGTGTTCTAGCTTGCCTTGGTTCATTCTCTCATCATGAGGTATCTACAATAAAAGGTAATAAACAAGGTGCCGAACACATTTATATTAATCTATGACATACAATAAAGCTTTCATTGTCTCCCACGCCCATCCGACCACGCAGAGATACCCATCAGTTCCGCAACACACACGCACACGCACACACACACACGCGCACACACACGCGCACACACACACGCACACACATGACATCAGTAGAGACCTAGTACAGGCTTGATGTTGTTTTCTTTCCTCCCAGCATGCGCAGGCAGTGATGGTGAGTGATACTGTTTAGGCAGAAGGAATCATGGGTAGGAACTCCCCTGGAGTGAGAATGAAAGACTAAATCAGTCAGAGAACAGGAAATCAGGCCAGTGACATTAGAGATCAAGGCACAGTAACATCTCACCTAAAGCATGTTCAATGGCCTTGTGACACGTCTCACTAAAAACCTTCACAACATCTCACCTAAAGCATGTTCAATGGCATTTTGACACGTCTCACTAAAAACCTTCACAACATCTCACCTAAAGCATGTTCAATGGCATTTTGACACGTCTCACTAAAAACCTTCACAACATCTCACCTAAAGCATGTTCAATGGCATTTTGACACGTCTCACTAAAAACCTTCACAACATCTCACCTAAAGCATGTTCAATGGCATTTTGACACGTCTCACTAAAAACCTTCACAACATCTCACCTAAAGCATGTTCAATGGCCTTGTGACACGTCTCACTAAAAACCTTCACAACATCTCACCTAAAGCATGTTCAATGGCATTTTGACACGTCTCACTAAAAATCTTCACAACATCTCACCTAAAGCATGTTCAATGGCATTTTGACACGTCTCACTAAAAATCTTCACAACATCTCACCTAAAGCATGTTCAATGGCATTTTGACACGTCTCACTAAAAACCTTCACAACATTTCAACTAAAGCATGTTCAATGGCCTTGTGACACGTCTCACTAAAAACCTTCACAACATCTCACCTAAAGCATGTTCAATGGCATTTTGACACGTCTCACTAAAAACCTTCACAACATCTCACCTAAAGCATGTTCAATGGCATTTTGACACGTCTCACTAAAAACCTTCACAACATCTCACCTAAAGCATGTTCAATGGCCTTGTGACACGTCTCACTAAAAACCTTCACAACATCTCACCTAAAGCATGTTCAATGGCATTTTGACACGTCTCACTAAAAACCTTCACAACATCTCACCTAAAGCATGTTCAATGGCATTTTGACACGTCTCACTAAAAACCTTCACAACATCTCACCTAAAGCATGTTCAATGGCATTTTGACACGTCTCACTAAAAACCTTCACAACATCTCACCTAAAGCATGTTCAATGGCATTTTGACACGTCTCACTAAAAACCTTCACAACATCTCACCTAAAGCATGTTCAATGGCATTTTGACACGTCTCACTAAAAACCTTCACAACATCTCACCTAAAGCATGTTCAATGGTATTTTGACACGTCTCACTAAAAACCTTCACAACATCTCACCTAAAGCATGTTCAATGGCATTTTGACACGTCTCACTAAAAACCTTCACAACATCTCACCTAAAGCATGTTCAATGGCATTTTGACACGTCTCACTAGAAACCTTCACAACATCTCACCTAAAGCATGTTCAATGGCATTTTGACACGTCTCACTAGAAACCTTCACAACATCTCACCTAAAGCATGTTCAATGGCATTTTGACACGTCTCACTAAAAACCTTCACAACATCTCACCTAAAGCATGTTCAATGGCCTTGTGACACGTCTCACTAAAAACCTTCACAACATCTCACCTAAAGCATGTTCAATGGCATTTTGACACGTCTCACTAAAAACCTTCACAACATCTCACCTAAAGCATGTTCAATGGCATTTTGACACGTCTCACTAAAAACCTTCACAACATCTCACCTAAAGCATGTTCAATGGCATTTTGACACGTCTCACTAGAAACCTTCACAACATCTCACCTAAAGCATGTTCAATGGCCTTGTGACACGTCTCACTAAAAACCTTCACAACATCTCACCTAAAGCATGTTCAATGGCATTTTGACACGTCTCACTAAAAACCTTCACAACATCTCACCTAAAGCATGTTCAATGGCATTTTGACACGTCTCACTAAAAACCTTCACAACATCTCACCTAAAGCATGTTCAATGGTATTTTGACACGTCTCACAAAAACCTTCACAACATCTCACCTAAAGCATGTTCAATGGCATTTTGACACGTCTCACTAAAAACCTTCACAACATCCCACCTAAAGCATGTTCAATGGCATTTTGACACGTCTCACTAAAAACCTTCACAACATCTCACCTAAAGCATGTTCAATGGCATTTTGACACGTCTCACTAGAAACCTTCACAACATCTCACCTAAAGCATGTTCAATGGCATTTTGACACGTCTCACTAAAAACCTTCACAACATCTCACCTAAAGCATGTTCAATGGCATTTTGACACGTCTCACTAGAAACCTTCACAACATCTCACCTAAAGCATGTT
Organism: Oncorhynchus keta; assembly: GCF_023373465.1. Classification (NCBI taxonomy): domain Eukaryota; kingdom Metazoa; phylum Chordata; class Actinopteri; order Salmoniformes; family Salmonidae; genus Oncorhynchus; species Oncorhynchus keta. The sequence continues at coordinate 63,384,830 of NC_068422.1, forward strand.
CAATGGCATTTTGACACGTCTCACTAGAAACCTTCACAACATCTCACCTAAAGCATGTTCAATGGCATTTTGACACGTCTCACTAAAAACCTTCACAACATCTCACCTAAAGCATGTTCAATGGCATTTTGACACGTCTCACTAAAAACCTTCACAACATCTCACCTAAAGCATGTTCAATGGCATTTTGACACGTCTCACTAAAAACCTTCACAACATCTCACCTAAAGCATGTTCAATGGCCTTGTGACACGTCTCACTAAAAACCTTCACAACATCTCACCTAAAGCATGTTCAATGGCATTTTGACACGTCTCACTAAAAACCTTCACATTGTGCTCTGAGTGTTTCCACGGCTTAATTGATTGTTAAAATGGGGGGAGGGGGACTTGGTCCACCTCATGCTCTCTGGCACCATCAGAGACGTCTTTGGGTGTGTAATTTACTCGTGAAAACCGTGATGTATTTTTTCGCCCAGTAGTTAGCACAGTTTTACTTTAAATAAACGTTTATATTCCAGCATGGGTTTGTGAATGAATAGAACAAAGGCAAAGCAGTCGATTTCTGTCTTGATTGTGCCCAGATGTGTGGTGGGATCTGGAACTCGTTAAAGTTTGATTTCCAGGAATATCCAGCTCAATTCAATAAATAGAGCTTTTAGAAGGAGAGCATTTCCATGTCACTGTTTCCAGGCAGAACTATTACACTGCTGTCTATCTAGTGTATAGACACTGTCACCTGCTACACGAATACAATACTATTGAAACAACACCATCGGAATTCACGGACTATCTTTGAAAAAAAAGATATACCCTAACAATGTGCCTCTTCTCTTTCGACTATTTTGTTACGATTACAACCACGTTCACATGTTGTGTTGCTGTGTGTGTGATCATTTACAGTGGCCGGCGATGGGGAGAAAACACCCTCGGCTCTCATCTCTGCACTCACTTCCTCTCCGCGCTTGTGTGAGAGATGACGAAATCATCATATGGAAAAATCCAATGTGATCTAAGCAAGAGGCAGAAAGGTCACAGGGAGTCAGTAAAATGGATGAAAGCTAATGATTATCTCAACCTTTATCTAATCAATAATAATTTAATCCCACAATATTATGGACACTATATCCCATTTTCCATTAACCCAGGCAGGATGACAGAGGCTGTATTGTTTCCTAAGGCAGCTTTATGGCAGGGGGGTGGCTGGTATGTCTGAGAGGCCGTTTTAAGGTGTGCTCTCAACTGCTCTCAACCTATTAAGACACTCGTATGTAGTCTGAACATAGACGATAATACATTTTTTGAAATATTGAGTTTCTGAAGCAATGCGTTCGGAATGGTATAGAATAACAATCTAGCAATTTCTAAATGGCCTACAGTTTTATCTCCATCAAACAGTGAATGTGGGTTTAATGAAATACCAACACATGACACAAATAGTGGATATTTGAAAGATAAATACGTAAAATAATTTGTTAAAACTGAAAACTCAATAATGTCCTTTGGTTTCTTATGATCACCAAAACACATATATTTCTCCATCAGTCTGTGTCTCTAAGGAGTTTGCATTTGATACCGTTATGCTGCAGTAATTTGTACCGTTATGGCCCATTTGGAGTGACACCATCTTCTGTGACTGGGAGTGTGTCTCCAGTGTCTGTCTGCCCAGTGATGCCATCTTCTGTGACTGGGAGTGTGTCTCCAGTGTCTGTCTGCTCAGTGATGCCATCTTCATCCTAACCTTATTGCTTTTAATGACTCCCTCTTTCCTTTCATTAATTCTTTATCGATTCCTTCTGACGTCTGGGTGAATTCATTTTCAATTACTACAAATAAAGATTTTTTTTTATTTTTTAAACCCACTAATGTCTGGCTCCAGCTCTACGTACGAGTGTGTATAAGCATGCGTGTGTGCAACAATGTGATGTGGTGATAGCAGTAGACATACTTTCTATTCCACCGTTCTTCTTCTCTCAGTCCTTCCAGCAAAGGACTGGGGGACAAATGTTCATCTTCAAAGTCCACACCCAAACACTCACGCACACGCATACGCACACACACATCCTCAGACAAAAAGACACGCACAAGGGAGCGTGTGGATACGACGGAGTGAAATTGTACTAAAGGTCACAGTGTGCTAATGGCCAGGCTATCTTACATGAAATAAGTCCAGACACTTTCGACAGGTCTCTCAATGTCACAGAGCAGCCTTTCGCTGCTGTCCGGCCCTGACGTGACTAGAAAGCAAGGTGAGGTGAGGTGCTCTGCGTTGATGTGCGTTTGAGGAGAGAAGTGCAGCACCGAACTGGACAGCCTTTTCATTTCATATACTGTACTCTCCAAATATCCCTGACAGCATCCTGTAAGCATAACCAACCAGTGCAATCTATTCCCCCCGTCATTTTTAAGGATAGGAAACACACTCCAATACTCGATAGACATGCTCAGTATGAGACTCAGGAGTACAACGTCAATGTTAAATACCCACAGGTCATTAATTACAGCAATTATTCACTTTCATTTCTCTGACACATATTGACTGTTGTTTTTTTAATGCGCCCAACCTAAGCCGACCCGGAAGACTTGACAGCAAAATAACAGAATTGTTTAAAGTGAGCCACCATTTTAACAGAGCATTGGGTATAGTCATAGATTTCTTCAAATGTGATATGAAATGTGAAGATTTTTTGTCAGTTGTTCAATTATTTCACATTACTATGAGGCAAGAGCCTTAGGGAGTTCGATAGAAAGCATTTAGGAATATACTGTATGTGGGTCTACTGCTGAATTCAACCAGGAACAAGTGTTGGATAGATTGCAATAAAATGGCTATTGAAAGTATGAAAATAAGAAAATGACCCTATGCTTTGTAAAGATATGTTGCAGAATGTAAGAGGCCAACCGCTTGTGTTGCTAGGCAGCTGTGTAGGCGTATGTATTTGCCCTGCATGTATGTCCTGACCTCTTGTCCTCTCTGTGTTTATGTTGTGTGTGCGTGTGTGTGTGTGTGTGTGTGTGTGTGTGTGTGTGTGTGTGTGTATGTTATGTCCGTGTACGTGTGTGTGTGTGTGTGTGTGTGTGTGTACGTTATGTCCGTGTACATGTGTGTGTGTGTGCGTGTGTGTGTGTGTGTGTGTGTGTGTGTGTGTGTGTGTGTGTGTGTGTGTGTGTGTGTGTGTGTGTGTGTGTGTGTGTGTGTGTGTGTGTGTGTGTGTGTGTGTGCGCGTGTGTGTGTGTGTGTGTGTGTGTGTGTGTGTGTGTGTGTGTGTGTGTGTGTGTGTGTGTGTGTGTGTGTGTGTGTGTGTGTGTGTGTGTACGTTATGTCCGTGTACGTGTGTGTATTTGTGTGCGTGTGTCCTGAACTATCCCCGTCTCTGCTCATCCCCCTATGAGAGTAGCATGAAATACAGCTCTGTAATTGTCTGGTCTGGCCCCTACATTCTTTACCCAGGCGACCGCCCCGGCTCCATGTCACTTTAACAACCTGGAATTATCACCACAATGGAGATTTCAGGTTAAAAGTGTCTCTAAGAGAATATAGATACATTGTCCGTCAATAAATTTCCCTCTCCGCCTAGTTTCTTCTAAGTCAAGTACCCCCCACCCTGCCTTGATTGACATTTTTACCACAGAATTATAACATGTCTGTCTGTGAGAGGGGTGGTCGTGCTCCAAGATTAGCTAACCATCAAAGTAAAATAGGATAAGTTCAACTTGGTGTCATTTCACAGGAATATTGATCATTGCAGACATACAGGATTTGGAGGAGGATCCCCCATAAAAGCAGTAGCCATTGTGTCTTCTGCAGACAGTAAAGCACATGAAGGATGCAGTGATGTACAGGCCTGGAGAGCATCGCCCCCCTCTAACATTGTCTGTTCGCAGTTAACCTTTGCTAAACCAGGTCTTCTCTTTACTTGGAGAAAGGCTGAGGTTTGTGATGGAAAATGTTATTCATTTCCGTTGTCAGAGTTCCATTATATACAATACATTTCACAGCACTACTTGTGCACGAAGCAACAACGTTTGTGTGTTGTTCTGAATTGTACAATTGTCGCTGACGGATCCTGTTACACCATTGCGCGAACAGATCCCTAAGAAGACAGACAGTAGACAGTCCGGCATGTGATGTCCTGTTTTTATCCTGCGCCGGAGAAACTGACGTCAATCAGCCACTGCCACATCTCCCCGACACGACTTTAATCAACAACGTTTTAGACGAGTCACCTTCATGTCACTCCAACTGTTATTTAAACTAAGGGAAACTACCTTGTCCCGCTACCTACAGGGGGAAAACGTTAAACAACGAGTGAGACCTTTAAGGACCAATGAGGCGAGGAGTTCAATAGAGCTCAGCTCGCCCAACAATAACCAACAATGAACAGAGGAATGGTTTAACTATCCAATCAGATTTTGGCCATGTGATTCTCAGTGTTAAACCAAAAAAATGCAACCGCCCAATCGGATGCAGAGTAAGTGCTTCAACATGCCTATAGGAACTAAAGAGTTGCCTCAGCAGCCAACTGAATGCCACGTAAGTGCTTCAGTATGAGTATGGGAAATACAGGAGAGCTTAACCAGCCCCAGTCATACTGCTGTAATGAAAGCCAGATTGAAAGAGGGTTTGGATTGATTTCCAACATCTTGATTTGATATCCTGAATTAATTATTTCAACTTGAATAATATATAAAGGAAAATAAATGGAGAACACTCGCGGGAACAAGAGAGAGCTTCACTACTGCTGAGTTATCTCATGGCCAATCTCACCCGCAAGACTACTCTCAGCTGTGTGTGTGTGTGTGTGTGTGTGTGTGTGTGTGTGTGTGTGTGTGTGTGTGTGTGTGTGTGTGTGTGTGTGTGTGTGTGTGTGTGTGTGTGTGTGTGTGTGTGTGTGTGTGTGTGTGTGTGTGTGTGTGTGTGTGTGTGTGTGTGTGTGTGTGTGTTTCTGTGTGCGCGTGTGTGCGCGTGTGTGCATGCATTCATAGACACGTCAGCGTGTATCTGTGTGCATGCTGAATATGTGTCCAACATATACAGTTGAAGTTGAAAGTTTACATACACCTTAGCCAAATACATTGAAACTCAGTTTTTCACAACTCCTGACATTTAATCCCAGTAAAAATTCCCTGTCTTTGATCAGTTAGGATCACCACTTTATTTTAAGAATGTGAAATGTCAGAATAATAGTAGAGAGAATGATTTATTTCAGCTTTTATTTCTTTCATCACATTCCCAGTGGGTCAGAAGTTTACATACACTCAATTAGTATTTGGTAGCATTGCCTTTAAATTGTTTACCTTGGGTCAAACGTTTCCGGTAGCCTTACACAAGCTTCCCACAATAAGTTGGGTGAATATTGGCTCTTTCCTCCTGAGAGAGCTGGTGTAACGGAGTCAGGTTTGTTGGCCTCCTAGCTCGCATACGCTTTTTCAGTTCTGCACACACATTCTCTATAGGATTGAGGTCAGGGCTTTGTGATGGCCACTCCAATACCTTGACTTTGTCATCCTTAAGCCATTTTGCCACAAATTTGGAAGTATGCTTGGGGTCATTGTCCACTTGGAAGACCCATTTGCAACCAAGCTTTAACTTCCTGACTGATGTGTTGAGATTTTGCTTCAACATATCCACATAATTTTCCAGACTCATGATAACATCTATTTTGGGAAGTGAACCAGTCCCTCCTGCAGCAAAGCACCCCCACAACATGGCCAAACAGTTCTATTTTTGTTTCATCAGACCAGAGGACATTTCTCCAAAAAGTACGATCTTTGTCCCCATGTGCAGTTGCAACCCGTAGACTGGCTTTTTTTATGGTGGTTTTGGAGCTGTGGCTTCTTCCTTGTTGTGCGGCCTTTCAGGTTATATCGATATAGGACTCGTTTTACTGTGGATATATAGATACTTTTGTACCTGTTTCCTCCAGCATCTTCACAAGGTCCTTTGCTGTTGTTCTAGGATTGATTTACACTTTTCGCACCAAAGTACGTTCATCTTTAGGAGACAAAATGCATCTCCTTCCTGAGTGGAATGATGGCTCTGTGGTCCCATGGTGTTTATACTTGTGTACTACTGTTTGCCCAGATGAACATGGTACCTTCAGGCATTTGGAAATTGCTCCCAAGGATGAACCAGACTTCTTTTTTTTCTGAGGTCTTTGCTGATTTCTTTTGATTTTCCCAGAGGCACTGAGTTTGAAGGTAGGCCTTGAAATACATCCACAGGTACATCTCCAATTGACTCAAATTATGTCAATTAGCCTATCAGAACCTTCTAAAGCCATGACAACATTTTCTGGAATTTTCCAAGCTGTTTATAGGCACAGTCAACTTAGTGTATGTAAACTTCTGACCCACTAGAATTGTGATACAGTGAATTATAAGTAAAATAATCTTTCTGTCAAGAATTTTTTGACAGAAATTTTTTGAAAAACTATAGCTTGTTAACCATACATTTGTGGAGTGGTTGAAAAAACGAGTTTAATGACTTCAACCTAAGTGTATGTAAACTTCCGACTTCACCTGTATGTGTGTATGTGTACGTGTCTGGTGAGAGTTTGGGTTCCAGATACTGTTATGTGAATATTTGTGTGTCTCTGTCAGATGGTTGCAACAGTAAGACGTGTGTGAGCGGCAGTTTGTATAGAGAATTCATTAGGAGTTTGCGAGTGGCTTACATGGAATCCTCTGACTCACAAATCCATCATACATTTTTATGAATCTATTAATAGATATACAGTAACAGCATGCCAGGTGAAGCTGGTTGAGAGAATGCCAAGAGTGTGCAAAGCTGTCATCAAGGCAAAGAAAGGGTGGCTACTTTGAAGAATCTCAAATATAACATGTTTTTTTATTTATTTAACACTTTTTTGGTTACTACATGATTCCATATGTGTTATTTCAGAGTTTTGATTCATTACTATTATTCTGCATTGTAAAACATAGTAAAAAGAAAGAAAAACCCTTGAATGAGTAGGTGTGTCCAAACTTTGACTGCTCCTGTACATAGTGTAAAAACGAGTGATTGTATCTATTCAGTGGAGACACAGTGTGCCTTCAGTGTGCTCCTTATTGAATCAAAGATACTGCAACATAAAATTCTCAACAAGGTGGGATGCTGGCAAGGCATCAGTTATTGGTGGTTCACCTTCCCTTTTGATTGTAGTTATTGATAAAGTAATCTACTTTCCCAACCCAGAATATTATAAACTATCATCAGCATAACTCAATTCCCTTGCAGGTACTCATTCGGTAGTAGAATGAGAGGAAACACTAAACACCCTTTTTGACACGTCCTCTGAACCGGGCTACACAGCTCCACTGCCAGCACTCGATTGGAAGGTGGTTCCTTCCCCCTTCCACCCATCCCACTCGCATCTGATGCCCAGATTATCATAAAAGAAGGCTACTGTCAGCATGCGCGTGATTTACTGACAGCCTGAGCCTATCAATCTCAAAGTTCCGATTAAAAGTATGAGACTCAAGTTCTCTGTCTCTCCTTTTTATTCGAATGAAATAGAAAATAAAGGGAGGCCTTTGAATTTCATAACTTCCAGAAAACTCTGGCAAGTATTCAGTGTGCTCTACTTTTGTCTTTCAACCTCGCCACAGGAGGCAGCGCTCATCCGCAGGAGGCAGCGCTCAGGACATCGTTCTCATTTCAAAATGCCATCGAACCTTCAGATGAGCACTGCACTGTAACCCCGGAATACAAAAAATACTGACATCAGATTTTTCTTATTGACATGTGCTCTGCTTAAGCGCACTTCTAAGTAAACCAGGGGGCATACCGTCTCACATTAACAACACTACTTTACATTCTCCTCCCAAAAAAGGAATAATTATACTTGCATATAAATGTATATATATATATAGATGTATATAAATATGTTGGCTAACTTTGTGCCTATTTTTATATTTAAGTTCAGTAAGGATAGCGCTTAATCACCAGTACAAATACACATTCACTTTTGAATTAATTTACCCCAAAATCTCCATTTGAATATGGTAAACCATTCTCATTACCCAAATAAAACACTCAGTATGTAGGGGACAAAAGGGCAGTGAGACAGGACTCTTGCTCACTTGTAACCCATTTTCATTTACCACTAACTAAATATCTATCTTTGAAGTCATTAAATGTTAAAAGCTTCCTCCGACAACACCCTGTCTTCTCTCTTTGATAATACAGTGTCATCACAGCAAAACCCTGTCAGCCTCACAGTGATGTGTCAGTCATGCATTCAATAATAATGGTTGGATCATTTTGAATGTTTAGAGGAGGAGATCACAAAGTCGTTAACTCTTTTCTGACTCTCTCAGCAGTTCGTGGCGATGTCGCAGCGTTGTCGGGGTGAGCCGTAATGTATAGTGCTGCAAACAAGAAGGATTGCAGGATCCCTGCCTCCCAGCCCGTGGGAGCCCGCGGTGACGCCGGAGCTCAGGTATATGGATGGCCTGAGGAGGTGTCCATCATTCATAAAACATGCCTCCGTACGCGGCCGAATTGATCTTGCAAAAGAAGCAGGGTGGCACAGCTACCACTTCATTAGTCTTCTCGCGCCACAAATCACCCTGCACTAGCCTCCAAGGGACCGCAGCCACCCCCGCCACCCTCACCTCAGCTCTCCTCTCCTCAAAGGCCCGGGGAAAAGGGGGGCTGGATAGATAACAACACCATGATTACAGTGTTATAACAGCTTGTTAGCATTGTGTTAATGTTAGCTCAACATCAGAGTGATGGTACAACACAGGCATGGTGAAGGTCTAGCACTGAATTAGGAATGAGCTCAGATCAAGAAGGAGGCGATATCAGAGCAGCCAGAGCAAAACAAAGTTGAAAAAAAAACGTTGAAATGCACACAAATCTTGTCAATGGTAATTGATAGCTAGTGGTCATTTCGAGAGTCCCGGATGAAATCAAGTGCCTTCTCCATAAAACAATGTCAAATATTGATGATATTTATTTTTCATAGTTCCAAAATGAATTGCCCCATTCCTCTACTATTTATGATGAATGTTTTTTATTGCCTTTTTTGTTGTTGTTGGAGCTGCTTGAGAGAATTGAGCGTCGTCTTTTCTGCAAATGTTTCCAGCTCACCAGAGAAACCCTGGAGGACACAACCATCACTGGCCATAATATCAGATCCTCCCTGCTTCGCTCTGAATTTGCTGGCAAAAAATTACAAGGACGTGAGGGAAATACAAAACTTAAGGTCCCTTTTTTATGTTGACTGATGACATTGGTTGACATTAATATCTTCATTAAAGGAATTATACGTGATGAAAATAAATAGTCAAGCTTAACTATTAAAATCACATTTTCTATCAAATTGTCTGTTACACACCTGCAGCGCATACAGCATCCTGATCACTAGAAAAATACTTCGATATCGAACGTTTGAAAAGGTCTTGAGAACGTCGATACAGTGTATGCCTTTGTCGTGTGGTAATATTTCATATATTTGTATATAGTATACCTCACATGTGAGCCGCAATAAGACTAATCAATTAGCCTATTCAAATGTTTATCCGACTCTCAATACAGATTATTTAGCAATATGCAAGAAATTACAGTTGAGTTACAGCAATAGGCAATCAAAATATGTCTGAGAATGGAATTCTAAATTCAAGAGTATTTAATTACTTTGTCAAATGAATGGATTCACCTACAAGGCATAAAGCTTAAATTGTAAAGCATTAACAAGCATTACAAGGCATTATTCTAAGCCTGATCAGAGAGGGGAAGAGAGAGAGCGAGACAAAGAAACCATGACTTGAGCCATAGCTCATGGGAGAGGGAGAGAGAGAATGTAGGTATCTCACCGGCGCATGTCAGGAACTAAAAGAAAAATAGTCAATGAATGTGAGACACTTCATAACGTCTGACCATGTTCAAATTCAAAATCGGAGTTGTTGACCCAATTGCATTACCCGTTGAGTTAACCTCAAATTCGATATCAGACCTACAGACCTGTAAAGACAATAGCACCCCTGCTACCCAGAAGTGTGACAGGAGAGGGTTGGTGAGATCACGAGGCATTCCTAAAACAACACAAAGCAATCCTTGCATACAGTAGATAAGAGTCACTTCGGGGGCTAGGCCGCCCTACATAATCCTCCCTTGAACACATCTGATTCTGCATCATCTGTAGTCACTGTAGACAATCTTCAGAGCAGCAGTTCATGATCCTTGCAGCATCACTTCAAAAATGTCAGTTTGGCGGGTAGCATTGTCTTCTTTAGACATGCAAATGTTCTTAGGTAACATCTTCCCTGCAAACAAGTTACAAATGAATGCTCCATTCTTTGTAAGAGCAAAACCCAGAACTGAAGGTACGCCAAGACATCACATATTAATTCCCATTTCAATGAACATAAAACTGTCTGTTGATCTGATTGGATTGGTCAATAGCAACTTCATATGTGGTTGTGTCAAATCAGTCAGATGAATATAAAATATATCAAAGATCACCGCATGAAAACCAACTCCTTGTGTCTTAACAGGAGCCATTACATTTTGTCTAGCAATCTGTATACATCAAAGAAAGCACATTCACAAAAGTAACCTATATAGCCGTCGCAAATGGATATAAAAAAATGATGGAATTTGCAAAGGAAAAAATTATTAACACATCGTCAAATAATCAACATTTTAAGAGAAAACCTCAAATCTACCCTATGCTGCAAGTAGAATCAAGAAGGGCGACACCTCCCTAAATCCCAAAGTCTCTGCATCGTATGACCGCTTCTGTGACAAGAGTTACAAAAGCTAACTGAATAGTTGGTCCTACTCTGTGGGTAGGCAAGCTGCCTGAAATGTGCAGGCGGATTTCCTCCTCATAGGTTCCAACAGTGCCTGACCGTATGCCCTTCCCTTTTACAGAAATTACAACGACTCTTTGTGGGCTGTTTGGACTTAGCCTCTGTACATGTCTCAATAGCTGCAGTAGGGGCTCTTTTGGTAGCTCGGTCACTTTGGAGATTATTTGCTTTCTGTGCTAACAAGTCTTGCTTCGCGTCATGTAGAAATGACCTAGTCAAATCATGCTCTTTTTCGAAGTTCTGCTCGCAAGTGCTCTATTTTGCCCTCTGATGTCTCTGGGACTTCACAGTGGTATCAACCATGTTCTTCGCTAGTTTGCTGTGTCATAATTTGTTCTTCCAGAGTAAAAACACTGGCAGCTCTACAATTAACATCCTCTTAGATTTTTTTCAAATACATGACAACATATTGCCAGTAATGGAGGATTTCATTCCAAGTCAAATCAAAAGTGTGACCGTTGTTGCCTTTCTTGATCAAATTATTAATACGAGATGATTGCCATAGCTCAAAAAATGTCAGTCGCCTGCATATTCGCCATCACCTAAGTCACATATTCGTTATACAGTGTATAGGGGAATCGAATGTAATAAACTCCAATTAAGTTAAAAGCATCCATAAAAAAATATCATGTTGGGCTCATCATTTATGACCTGATTCAGGAATTTAAACGTATGTCGCACATCACATCTTTTTCTTTTATTTTCATCAAAATGCGTTTTTGGCAGTAATGCCTTCTTGAACATGTGAACTTTCATGTTCCATACGAAAACAATTGTTAAATTAGGAGCCAAGTTGGTTTAGCCACGGAAAAAGACAGGAACCTTCCTGGGCTGGACATGCCAGGAGATGAGTTTGGATTGGTCTGCCATGTAGCATGCATCTGTCTATAACGTGAGCTGCTCAAAGGTTTAGCTAATTTTCTGAACAACATCTATGCCCTGAATTTAGCACTGTTTCGACAGATCAGTTGGAGAAAGTTGTGATAGGCTACTTTCTGCACACGCCACAGTCAGTGTGAATCGGAGTGACTTGACACAACACTGGCAAACAAGATTTAATATAGTGTGTTTACCAGAGACGATAATGTGAGGAACAACATGTCCTGCACCAAAGTCAGATTAGGAACTAGGCCTAGGACTTTATTTATTTATTTATTTGAATTTTACCCTGTTTTCTCCCCAATTTCGTGGTATCCAATTGTTTAGTAGATACTATCTTGTCTCATCGCTACAACTCCCGTACGGGCTCGGGAGAGACGAAGGTTGAAAGTTATGCGTCCTCTGATACACAACCCAACCAAGCTGCACTGCTTCTTAACACAGCGCGTATCCAACCCGGAAGCCAGCCGCACCAATGTGTCAGAGGAAACACCATGCACCTGGCAACCTTGGTTAGCGCACACTGCGCCCGGCCCGCTGGTGCGCGATATCCCTACCGGCCAACCCCTCCCTAACCCAGACGATGCTAGGCCAATTGTGCGTCGCCCCACAGACCTCCCGGTCGCGGCCGGTTACGACAGAGCCTGGGTGCGAACCCAGAGTCTCTGATGGCACAGCTGGCGCTGCAGTACAGCACCCTTAACCACTGCGCCACCCGGGAGACCCAGGACTTGATTTTTTACCTGGATTTTCCCCATATTGTAAGGCTACTACTTTTACCACTTTTAATCTTGAAATCTTTGGTTGTTTACTACACTACTCACTCTGTTTAGTACATGGACTCACGTGTGAATCCTTAAAGAGATGGGTGGGACTAAAGCTTAAGAGGGTGTGAACGATGCTGAATGGGTGTAGACAAAGAAGAGCTCTCCAGTAGGGGTACCAAAACATTCAAGGGCCATTTTCTAAAAAGTGAGATAACAAGTTTGTTAACTTTCAAAGCAGAATTACTTTTCCATTAATCATCAACTGCAGAGTATGATATAGACTTTTCTAGCTTGAATCTCTACTTTTATCCAATGTAAAGAAAATACTATTTCAAATGTTGCTACTTAGGACCGAATCCATGTGGTGGTTCACATTTACCGTGTGGTAATGTTTTATTTGTGTATATAGAGTGCCTTCGGTATGTATTCAGACCCATTGACTTTTTCCACTTTTTGTTACATTACAGCCTTATTCTAAAATTGATTAAATATTTGCAAATCCCCAGCAATCTACACACAATACCCCAAAATGACAAAGTGAAAACAGGTTTTTGAAAACGTTTGCAAATGTATAAAAACAACAACAACATCAATACCTTATTTAAATAAGTATTCAGACCCTTTGCTATGAGATTCAAATATGAGCTCAGGTGCATCCTGTTTCCATTGATCATCCTTGAGATGTTTCTACAACTTGATTGGAGTTCACCTGTGGTAAATTCAAATGATTGGACATGATTTGGAAAGGCACACACCTGTCTATATATGGTCCCACAGTTGACAGTGGACGTGTCAGAGCATAAACCAAGCCATGAGGTCTAAGGAATTGTTTATATGTATGTATGTATGTATGTATGTATGTATGTATGTATGTATGTATGTATGTATGTATGTATGTATGTATGTATGTATGTATGTATGTATGTATGTATGTGTGTATATATATATATTTTCCAACACATTTTTGGGTGAAAAAAAAACGAAGTACTGACCCATCCAAAGTGGGATTGAAGTGGATATAATTGTGATGTCATTGATCTACACAAAATACTCCATAATGTCAAAGTAAAAAGAACATTCCCCAAACGTTGACAAATGAATGAAAATGTAACGACTAAAATATAGTCATTGCATAAGTATTCACCCCTTTTGTTTAGGCAAGCCTAAATTTGACTAGGAGTAACATTTGGCTAAACAAATAAAACAATACCTTGCATTGACTCAACGTGTGAAATCATGAGGATAACAAATAAATAAATAAATATGACCGTCCTCTTTCCCCCATTCATACTACTTCTATATGTATGGGGGAAACACCCCTTAGTCAGGTATTGAATTTCCACCACATATTCAACTACAAAGACCAGGGAGCTTTTTGAAAGCCTCATAAAGAAAGCCAGTGATTGGTAGATGGGTAACAATAACACATCATACATTGAATATCTCTTTAATCACGGTCAAGTTGATAATTATGCTGTTGATGATGTATTAAACCACCCAGACACATCAAAGATAGTCGACCTTCTGAACTGAGCTGCAGGACAGGACGGAAACTGCTCAGGGACGTCACCATGAGGTCATTGGTGATTTTAAAACAGCTACATAGTTCAATGGCTGTGATGGGAGAAAACTGAGGATGGATCAACAACATTGTAGTTACTGAATAATAACGACCTACATGGCAGTGAAAATAGAAATATGTAGAATTGTTTTCTTCCCAACATGCAACAAGGCACTGAAGTTAAACTGCATGAAAACATGGTAAGATGAAAACACAGAAAGCCTTATAATTGGTGCAAATCCAACACAAAACATCACTGAGTAAATGCCTTCTAATTTTCAAGCATGGTGGTGGCTGCATAATGGTATGGATATGCTTGACATTGGTAAAAACTGAGGAGTTTTTCAGGTGAAAAAGAAACAAGGTGGAGCTAAGCATAGGCAAAATCCTAGAGGAAAACCTGATTCAGTCTGCTTTACAATAACCTACAACACAAGGCCAAATCGTATCTGGAGTTGCTTACCAAGAAGACAGTGACTGTTCCTGACTGGCCAAGTTATATTTTTGACTTAAATCTGCTTGAAAATCTATGGCAAAAATTACAACTGTAATTGCTGCCAAAGGCGTTTCTAACATGTACTGACTAAGAAATGTTAACATTGTTTTCCACTTCGATATTACAGAGTATTTTGTTTTAGATAGTTCACAAAAAAATTCACAGTTAAATCTATTTTAATCCTACGTTGTATATATGTGAGTACTTAATATAATATATATGTGAGTACTTATTATACTCACAGTACAATCAGTGGGGTTTTCCTGATTCATTTATTGGCCCTGTCATTCTTCAAAAAAAACATAAACAAGTATTTGAAGTGAACAAAATGATTTTGGGGTTGATGAGGTACGCTCTTAGAAAAAAACTTGTTATCTAGAACTTAAAAGGTTTCTTCGGCTGTCCCCATAGGAGAACCCTTTGAATAACCCTTTTTGGTTCCATGTAGAAAGAACCCTTTTGGTTCCAAGTTTAACTGTGTTTGTTTCGATGCAGACCTCTTTCCACAAAGGATTCTACATGGAACCCAAAATGTTTTTACCTGGAAGCAAAAGGGGTCCTCCTATGGGGACAGCTGAAGAACCCATTCGGAAACCTTTTTTTTGTAAGTGTAGTGCCATCTTGCTTAGATAGTTTAGGCATTCAGAAGTCATACTCTTCAGGAACTATTGAAATGACTGATGCTGACAGTATATTCCACATGCTATTGTTATTGTCAGAGTATCTAAGTTCTTTGACTCGTAAATACAAATCAGTATGTTGAGTGAAGTATAGAGTAAAGTGAATTTCTCTCCTTCTCCCTTTGCTATTTTTTGTCCGTCTGCCTCTCCTTCCATCTCGCTCAAAAACAAACTACTCACATTGTATTGTCTCTTTAAACTTGCATGGCCTTCCCCCCACTCTTTGCACAGTCTATTCCCTCAACTGTCATTCTGAGAGGTCTAAAAGCATGTCTTGTGAGCTGTTCAACATCAAAAATGGTTTGTGTGTTTGTCAGTTTGGCCCTCCAAAGAACTCTTGAGCGTGGGGGGGCCATGAAGAGACTCTGGTGAGAGAATAGGGGGGACTGGCTCTCCTGTGTGCACAAACATAAATACCCTCCCTTTTACCACCACTACCCCACCCTCTCCAACGCTCCCCATCCAAGTTGTGTAGCTTAACGAATACGTCTGAAGATCACCATCAATAATTCAGTCCACTTGGGTCGGAGCAGAATGGATGTGTGGAAAGGGGGTGGGGGGGGGTGGTCTTACAAGTCTCCCCTGGTTAGGCTCATTCGAAGAGCAGGCATGGCTAAATGAGAGACAGTGGCGAAACAAGGGCTGTGGTCCGAGGGGAATTCGGACAGTCTCCATTACGAGAGCGGAGCGATTTGCGCTGAATTATGTCGAGCCACAGAGACCTGGACCTTTGGGGACAGAGATGTGTCTGATCCCTCAACAAAGAGATCCAAGATGCCTAGCGTTCTCGTCTTTTCAGCGCATATAAAAGCTGACAAGCTCAAAACGTCAAATTCCACTGGAATGGGGGACATAGAAGTGGGGGTAGTACTTTTGAAATACTTAAATTGTAGTTATTCAAAATAAAACAACTAGAGGGGGGGAAACATGGTATTTGCTGTATTTGACATAAAAAGCACTGAAAGCATAACAATTTACTGAACTATTGTCAATATAAAGTGGTTATCAAGCAAATATTTCATACGGCACCATCGGAAACAAGTATGTCAAAGAATTACTTTTGGATGATAGTCAAACAGGTAACACTCAACAAATCCTATTCCCCACAAATGCAATAGAATGCTCTCTAACATATGGAATAGAGAATGCTCTCTAACATACGGAATAGAGAATGCTCTCTAACATACGGAAGAGAGAATGCTCTCTAACATACGGAATAGAGAATGCTCTCTAACATACGGAATAGAGAATGCTCTCTAACATACGGAATAGAGAATGCTCTCTAACATACGGAATAGAGAATGCTCTCTAACATACGGAATAGAGAATGCTCTCTAACATACGGAATAGAGAATGCTCTCTAACATACTGAATAGAGAATGCTCTCTAACATACGGAATAGAGAATGCTCTCTAACATACGGAATAGAGAATGCTCTCTAACATACGGAATAGAGAATGCTCTCTAACATACGGAATAGAGAATGCTCTCTAACATACGGAATAGAGAATGCTCTCTAACATACGGAATAGAGAATGCTCTCTAACATACGGAATAGAGAATGCTCTCTAACATACAGAATAGAGAATGCTCTCTAACATACGGAATAGAGAATGCTCTCTAAACATACGGAATAGAGAATGCTCTCTAACATACTGAATAGAGAATGCTCTCTAACATATGGAATAAAGAATGCTCTCTAACATACGGAATAGAGAATGCTCTCTAACATACGGAATAGAGAATGCTCTCTAACATACGGAATAGAGAATGCTCTCTAACATACGGAATAGAGAATGCTCTCTAACATACGGAATAGAGAATGCTCTCTAACATACGGAATAGAGAATGCTCTCTAACATACGGAATAGAGAATGCTCTCTAACATATGGAATAAAGAATGCTCTCTAACATACTGAATAGAGAATGCTCTCTAACATACGGAATAGAGAATGCTCTCTAACATATGGAATAAAGAATGCTCTCTAACATACTGAATAGAGAATGCTCTCTAACATATGGAATAAAGAATGCTCTCTAACATACGGAATAGAGAATGCTCTCTAACATACGGAATAGAGAATGCTCTCTAACATACGGAATAGAGAATGCTCTCTAACATACGGAATAGAGAATGCTAACTCTAAACATACGGAATAGAGAATGCTCTCTAACATACGGAATAGAGAATGCTCTCTAACATACGGAATAGAGAATGCTAACTCTAAACATACGAATGCTCTCTAACATACGGAATAGAGAATGAATAGAGAATGCTCTCTAACATACGGAATAGAGAATGCTCTCTAAACATACGGAATAGAGAATGCTCTCTAACATACGGAATAGAGAATGCTCTCTAACATACGGAATAGAGAATGCTCTCTAACATACGGAATAGAGAATGCTCTCTAAACATACGGAATAGAAAATTCTCTCTAACATACTGAATAGAGAATGCTCTCTAACATATGGAATAGAGAATGCTCTCTAACATACGGAATAGAGAATGCTCTCTAACATACGGAATAGAGAATGCTCTCTAACATACGGAATAGAGAAAAATGTGTAAAGTGATGCATTGAGAGACATGTTGCTAGGACACAGGTGCAAGCTGTCTGTTTGTGCGGCCTTGTGTTCTGCTGCGCCGTGTGTGGGAGTGTGTGTGATAAAACGCTGTGACAGCAGAAATGTTTGTGTGACAAGCACTCGGGCCCGAGTCCATTAGCAGCCTCTTTTGAGTCTCCTTGGCGGGTTATCAGGCCGGTGAGAAGCAGTCAAAACCTCACAAGCTTCCCCCTCAGAAACCAGCTATTTGTACCGGGTGGCAGAGGGAGGGGTGAGCAAGGACACAAAGGAAGAGAAAGAGGTAGAGAACAGTTATGGTTTCACTGTTGTTTTTGCAAATGTGATGTGACATAGTAGAAAAGGGGGCTGCTTGGAAGTGTGTGGCTCTTGAAAGTCTGTGTGTGTTCCAGAGTGTGTATGTGTGTAGCCTCTGTGTCAGTCAGCGTATGTCTGCGTGTGAGTGGGATGAGAGAGGGGAATGCAACTTTCAGCTTGCCGCTGTCAGAGAAACAGACGCACGTCCATAATCAATGTCCAGTCTTAAGCTCACTGCCAACCCAGCACGGCCTGTAAGTCTCACACACACACACACACACACACACACACACACACACACACACACACACACACACACACACACACACACACACACACACACACACACACACACACACACACACACACACACACACACACACACACACACACACACACACACACACAGTGTGAGGGCGACATGGATCATACTTATATATATATGCTTATATATATATATATATATATATATATATATATATATATATATATATATATATATATATATGTATATAGAACAAAAATGTAAACGCAACAAGCAACAATTTCAATGATTTTACTGAGTTACAGTTCATATCAAAAAAATCTGTCAATTGAAATAAATTCATTAAGCCCTAATCTATGGATTTCACATGACTGGTCAGGGGCACAGCCATGGGTGGACCTGGGAGGGGATAGAGCCACCCACTTGGGAGCCAGGCCCACCCACTGGGGATCCAGGCCCAGACAATCATAATTTGTTTTTCTCCACAAAAGGTCTTTATTACAGACAACTTCTCAGTTTCATCAGCTGTCCGGGTGGCTGGTCTCAGACGATCCCGCAGTTGAAGAAACCGGATGTGGAGGTCCTGGGCTGCGTGGTTACACATGGTCTGCGGATGTGAGGCCGGTTGGAAGTAAAGACAAATTATCTAAAACAACGTTGGAGGCGGCTAATGGTAAAGAATTGAACATTCAAATCTCTGGCAGCAGCTTTGGTGGACATTCCTGCAGTCGACATGCCAATTGCACCCTCCCTATACACTTCAGGAATCTGTGGCATTGTGTTGTGTGACAAAAGGGCACATTTTAAAGTGGACAGTTATTGTCCCCAGCACAAGGTGCACCTATGCAATGATCATGCTGTTTAATCAGCTTCTTGATATGACACACCTGTCAGGTGGATGGATTTTGTTGGCAAAGGAGAAATGCTCACAAACAGGGATGTAAACACATTTGTACACATCATCTGAGATAAATAATATTTTTGTGTTTATGAAACATGGATCTACCTTTTAAATATTGGGTTGATATTTTTGATCAGTATATATATATACCACTCCACAAATGTATTGCTAATTAACAAACTATAGTTTTGGCAAGTCAGTTAAGACATCTACTTTGTGCATGACACAAGTCATTTTTCCAACAAATGTTTACAGACGGCTTATTTTACTTATAATTCACTGTATCACAATTCCAGTGGGTCAGACGTTTACATACACCAAGTTGACTGTGCCTATAAACAGCTTGGAAAATTCCAGGAAATTATTTCATGGCTTTAGAAGCTCCTGATAGGCGAATTGACATAATTTGAGTCAATTGGAGGTGTACCTGTGGATGTATTTCAAGACCTACCTTCAAACTCAGTGCCTCTTTGCTTCACATCATGGGAAAATCAAAAGAAATCAGCCAAGACCTCAGAATTCTTTTTGTAGACATCCACAAGTCTGGTTCATCCTTGGGATCAATTTCCAAACACCTGAAGGTACCACGTTCATCTGTATGAACAATAGAACGCAAGTATAAACACCATGGGACCACGCAGCCATCTTACCACTCAGGAAAAAGACGCATTCTGTCTTCTAGAGATGAACGTACTTCGGTGCGAAAAATGCAAATCAATTCCAGAACAACAGCAAAGGACCTTGTGAAGATGCTGGAGGAAACAGGTACAAAATGATCTACAGTAAAACGAGTCCTGTATCGACATAACCTGAAAGGCCACTCAGCCAGGAAGAAGCCACTGCTCCAAAACCGCCATAAAAAAGCCAGACTACGATATATACAGTGCCTTGTATTCTGCCCCCTTGAACTTTGCCACCTTTTGCCACATTTCAGGATTCAAACATAAAGATATAAAACTGTATTTTTTTGTGAAGAATCAACAACAAGTGGGACACAATCGTGAAGTGGAACGACATTTATTGGATATTTCAAACTTTTCTAATAAATCAAAAACTGAAAAATTGGGCGTGCAAAATTATTCAGCCCCTTTACTTTCAGTGCAGCAAACTCTCTCCAGAAGTTCAGTGAGGATCTCTGAATGATCCAATGTTGACCTAAATGACTAATGATGATAAATACAATCCACCTGTGTGTAATCAAGTCTCCGTATAAATGCACCTGCACTGTGATAGTCTCAGAGGTCCGTTAAAAGCGCAGAGAGCATCATGAAGAACAAGGAACACACCAGGCAGGTCCAAGATACTGTTGTGAAGAAGTTTAAAGCCGGATTTGGATACAAAAAGATTTCCCAAGCTTTAAACATCCCAAGGAGCACTGTGCAAGCGATAATATTGAAATGGAAGGAGTATCAGACCACTGCAAATCTACCAAGACCTGGCCGTCCCTCTAAACTTTCAGCTCATACAAGGAGAAGACTGATCAGAGATGCAGCCAAGAGGCCCATGATCACTCTGGATGAACTGCAGAGATCTACAGCTGAGGTGGGAGACTGTCCATAGGACAACAATCAATCATATATTGCACAAATCTGGCCTTTATGGAAGAGTGGCAAGAAGAAAGCCATTTCTTAAAGATATCCATAAAAAGTGTCGTTTAAAGTTTGCCACAAGCCACCTGGGAGACACACCAAACATGTGGAAGAAGGTGCTCTGGTCAGATGAAACCAAAATTGAACTTTTTGGCAACAATGCAAAACGTTATGTTTGGCTTAAAAGCAACACAGCTCATCACCCTGAACACACCATCCCCACTGTCAAACATGGTGGTGGCAGCATCATGGTTTGGGCCTGCTTTTCTTCAGCAAGGACAGGGAAGATGGTTAAAATTGATGGGAAGATGGATGGAGCCAAATACAAGACCATTCTGGAAGAAAACCTGATGGAGTCTGCAAAAGACCTGAGACTGGGACGGAGATTTGTCTTCCAACAAGACAATGATCCAAAACATAAAGCAAAATCTACAATGGAATGGATCCAAAATAAACATATCCAGGTGTTAGAATGACCAAGTCAAAGTCCAGACCTGAATCTAATCGAGAATCTGTGGAAAGAACTGAAAACTGCTGTTCACAAATGCTCTCCATCCAACCTCACTGAGCTCGAGCTGTTTTGCAAGGAGGAATGGGAAAAAATGTCAATCTCTCGATGTGCAAAACTGATAGAGACATACCCCAAGTGACTTACAGCTGTAATCGCAGCAAAAGGTGGCGCTACAAAGTATTAACTTAAGGGGGCTGAATCATTTTGCACGCCCAATTTTTCAGTTTTTGATTTGTTAAAACAGTTTGAAATATCCAATAAATGTCATTCCACTTCATGATTGTGTCCCACTTGTTGTTGATTCTTCACAAAAAAATACAGTTTTATATCTTTATGTTTGAAGCCTGAAATGTGGCAAAAGGTCGCAAAGTTCAAGGGGGCCGAATACTTTCGCAAGGCACTGTATATATATTTATGTAGTGCAATCAGAAAGTACTCAGACCCCTTGACTTATTCCACATTTTGTTACGTTACAGCCTTATTCTAAAATTGATTAAATAACACATTTTCCTCAACAATCTACCAACAACACCAAGTTGAAAAAAGAAAAAAAAAACGTTTTTCGAAATGTTTGAAAAAACTTAACCTTATTTACATGAGTATTCAGACCCTTTGCTATGAAACTCCAAATTGAGCTCAGGTAGGTCCTGTTTTCATTGATCATCCTTGATATGTTTCTACAACATGATTAGAGTCCAGCTGTGGCAAATTAAATTGATTGGACATGATTTGGAAAGGCACACACCTGTCTATATAAGGTCCCACCTTTGACAGTGCAGGTCAGAGCAAAAACCAAGCCATGAGGTCAAAGGAACTGTCTGTAGAGATCCCAGAAACGATTGTGTCAAAGCACAGATCTGGGGAAGGGTACCAAAGCATTTCTGCAGCATTGAAGGTCCCAAAGAACACGGTGGTCTCCATCGTTCTTAAATGGAACAAGTTTGGAACTACCAAGACTCTTCCTAAAGCCGGCCACCAGGCCAAACTGAACAATCGTGAGAGAAAGGCCTTGGTCAGGGAAGTGACCAAGAACCCGATGGTCACTCTGACAGATCTCCAGAGTTCGTCTGTGGAGATGGGACAACCTTGATGAAATCCTACTCCAGAGCACTCAGGACCTCAGAGTGCAGCGAAGATTCACCTTCCAACAGGACAATAACCCTAAGCACACAGCCAAGATAACGCAGGAGTGGCTTCGGGAAAAGTCTCTGAATGTCCTTAAGTGGCCCAGACAGAGCCTGGACTTGAACCAAATCTAACATCTCTGGAGAGACCTGAAGATAGCTGTGCAGCAACACTCCCCATCCAACCTGACAGAGCTTGACAGGACCTGCAGAGAAGAATGGGAGAAACTCCCCAAATACAGGTGTGCCAAGCTTGTAGCGTCATACCCATGAAGACTCGAGGCTGTAATCTCTGCCAACGGTGCTTCAACAAAGTAAAGGGTCTTGTGATATTTTACATTTTTAATACATTTGCCAAAATGTTTTTTTTGTTTTGTTTTGCTTTGTCATTATTGGGTTTCTGTGTGTAGAATCACAAGGGGAAAAAATAATTGAATACATTTTAGTATAAGGCTGTAAAATAACAAAACGTGGACAAGTCAAGGGGTCTGAAAACTTCCTGAAGGCACTGTAAATATACATATCTGTAACACTAAACAGATAGGACCAACTATGTGCAGAGTAGTTGATCAACCTCTCTGTGACCTGACATCACTACACAGAGTGACATACGGTAGGGTATATCTCCACCAGAGATATAAAATCAAAAGCATGGCTCAGTTACATTGTCCACATCCACTCTGATGCAACAAACAACTCATGAATAAATGTGAACAAGTAATCAGAACCAAATTCAATATTTTCAAATGTTCCTTTCCAACATGTCATTTTATCTTTCTTTGTCCTTATCAGGGACCAGTCTGCCCACTCTCTCTCCCTCATTCTCTCTCTCTCTCCCTCATTCTCTCTCTCTCTTTCCCTCATTCTCTCTCTCTCTCTCTCTCCTCATTCTCTCTCTCTCTCTCTCTGTCTCTCTCTCTCTCTCTCTCTCCCTCATTCTCTCTCTCTCTCTCTCTCCCTCATTCTCTCTCTCTCTCCCTCATTCTCTCTCTCTCTCTCTCTCTCTCTCTCTCTCTCTCTCTCCCTCATTCTCTCTCTCTCTCTCTCTCTCTCTCTCTCTCTCTCTCTCTCTCTCTCTCTCTCTCCGCTCTATCCCTCTAGCTCCTTCTCTCTCTCTCTCTCCTCTCCTTCTCCCTCTCCCTCCTTCACTCTCTCTCCCTCTCCCCCCCTCTCTCTCTCTCCCTCTCTCGCTCTCTCCCTCTCTCTCATTCTATCTCTCTCTCTCTCCCCCCTCTCTCTCCCCTCTCTCTCTCTCCCTCTCTCTCCTTCTCTCTCTCTCTCTCTCTCCCCCCCTCTCTCTCTCTCCTCTCTCCCTCTCTCTCTCTCTCCCCCTCTCTCTCCCCCCTCTCTCTCCCCCCTCTCTCTCTCTCTCTCCCTCTCTCCTTCTCTCTCTCCTTCTCTCTCTCTCTCTCTTTGCATCACTGGACTAATTGAGTATCTAAACAAACTAATTCATCACTGGCGTTCGCTGAAGACGGACAGGTCTGGAGAGGTGATGTTCATCAAACTCCCCCAATTTGTTTTTTAATCCCTGCAGCAATTTATTTGCTAAATATGCACTTTTCTTCCCCTGAAATCTTTTTTTCCACGGCCAAGGTTAACCGTACACATGCTCATTCACTATTTATGATTTTGCATAGAGGATACAATATTTTTTTCTCCACCCCCTCTCTCTCTCTCTCATCTTCTCTCGGATTCAGAGTATCCCAGTGCATTAATCAAAAATAATGAATAAAATGATCCGTCTGACAATGCTCATAGCCTCCCAGGTTACAGGAGAATAGCCGACCAACTTTATTAATCAACACTCCGTGATTAATTGTTACAAAGTGTCATCCATAAATGTCCCTTCATTTTAATAGTACTTTGCTCAACACTAACAATATCCCCTGTGAATTCAGATTTATTGAGGCCTTGGCGATTGGAGAGAGAAGGGTGGTATGTTTCTGGGGGAGTATGCGGGAGCACATATATTCATCCCAATACACCTGCCGTTTGAGAGTAGGCTTTGGAAGAAGTGAAAACATTCCCTAACACTTCAAATTATGGGTTGAATGTGAAGCCCCCACAACAGTAGTTTTGAGAGTGGGCATAAAGGTAGTTTGTAGCCAGTGCCTGGCTGTGTTGCTCTTTCTGGACCCTGTCCACAATTCAGCAGAGAAGGTGAGGCGTCGGAGTAAACCATTAAGGGTGACAGTTTCACTTTTCTCCCCCTAATTACTTGTTCCTGCCCATGTGGCATTTCTTAGAAAAATTTGTTGAATAATGACCGACATTAAAATGGAGGCTCTTAAGAATTTATATGCACTGCTTAATTTATCATGTACTTTCTTTATCTCCTCTCCAGATTTATATCCAAAGTGTCGCTGGCCCCCTCTGCCTTATGACAGTGCCGTCACTTTCTTAAGGGCACAGCATGTACATCAGTGACAAATCCCCTCAGACACATTGGCGGTCCTTCAACTTGCGTCTGCGTGTGGACCGTGTATGTTTTCTGTTTGTGAAGCAGACACCACACGGAGGCAGAGAGCTTGAGGAGTGTTTTACCTGCTCACTGTGCCCCCCCCCCCCAATCCCCCGGCCTCCCCGTACTCAGTTTGGTAGCGGATGGATGTACCTCTTCCTGTCTTGCCGCTCTTCGCTATTCAACACCTATCATCATGTCTGTATGGATTCCTCATTGGAAGACAACAGCTTCAGCTCACTGGGAACCTTTTTGACCAATGTGTCCAAATGACAGTGTCCAAGAGTGTCGTGACAGGTAAATTCACGTCATACATTCGCACTTCAGCAATGAGTGCCGGTGCGTTGTTCTCCAAAGCATGTAACCTTTCAAACAACCTTTGCGGCCTCTGCTGGTTTTGTTTGTGAGAGTGATTAACAGCAACAGCCTCTGGCAGAAAGAGTCTTTATGAGCTGGGTGACTCTTCTGCGTCTGACCATAACCAGACACTTGATCCTGCAAATCCATCAGCGCATGTAGGATAATACGCTCGCTTTCCCAGACACGCTGTCTGACTTTTGATGAATGCCAATAAGAACACAATCATTCCCAGGTGAGGAATCTGCCCTTCCTGCAACTTAAGAAGGAGTATGGTTCTGTAATGGGCCCAGGATATCAAGCTGTGTTACAAATGTAGATATGTATGAAGATTTCACTCTGATATTAGCTGTGTGTGTGTGTGTGTGTGTGTGTGTGTGTGTGTGTGTGTGTGTGTGTGTGTGTGTGTGTGTGTGTGTGTGTGTGTGTGTGTGTGTGTGTGTGTGTGTGTGTGTGTGTGTGTGTCTGTTTCACGGCGTGCCCTCTATCTTTGCCTTATTAAAATATGCACACTTTTTAGTCTCACATTAGAATGATTTATGTAACATATCAGCGTGAGGGCTCTAAGAGCCACCTACAGCCTCCCCTTCGTTGCTGTTGTTTTTGTACTATTTCCTCTTGGTAATTTACTACCCCCCCCTCCAGAGCATACTTTCTTACGGCTGCTTCTTTCAAGGGCATTTGTGTGGGTCTACCCCGGCTGCGCCAAATGTAACATCTACCATCACGTACAGAAATCACTGAGTTACGGTACCGCTGATGAAACACAGGAGACCACGGCCGGTAAGGTCTATGGTAAATGAGTTCATTAGGCTAGCGTTGATGACCAACATCTGGTGGTACTGGGACACCTATAATACCATTAAACTATGCTGGTGGTATGTCAGTCACGAAGGCATGCGTAGTAAAGTAGAGAGACATCTAGGTGGAAACACTGTCAGCTCCAATGTGGAAGACAGCTTCTATGTCTAATCTATGTCTCTTCCTATTTATAAAGAGTAAAGGTACCCCTCCACTAAAACCAAATATAGTCTAGTTATCGTACTGCCCCGTCCCATTAAAATATGACAACAGTGAATCCATTACCAGGGGTGCCAAGTTAAATACTCCGATCCCTGACCTAATGAAATTACAGGTTCCCCCTGTCGCGACTGCGTTCCTCTAGGCCTACCAGTATTTCTATGGTAATTATATGCAAATAATGGAATAGACGACAGACGTTTAACCCCAAAGTACGAGGACGGAACAGAATTAATCAGATTTGACTTGTCCCCACACTCGTTAATGGTGGATTTTAAATACCCGGTTTGGTGTTCTCCATGTTTGAATTGTGTGTTCTCTTTATCCTCAGGCAGGTATGCTCAAAAGTGATGGGTTGTCTTGGAACACCCTGTGCCACCGACACACATTTTGCCACACCCTGCTCCTCTGTCCTCTCACTCTTCTCTGTTGTGCCTCTCATGGCCTTGGGTGGCAGTACCATGATGACAATGTGACACATTAAAAGGAGTGATGGCATGGCACTGTGTCACTAGGAGCCACTCAGCCCATCTGTTCTAGTCCTACCATACTGTCAATCTTCCGTGCTATTTTAGGGAGAATTTACAAGCCACAATGAAGCAGTTGCTCTAGCATCCACCACACAACCCATTCATGACACATGCACTGTTTCAATATGGAGAGAAAAAGGATAGGTACTGTAGTACAGGTGTTCTGACTGCTGCCGGCTGTGACAACACACACACACACATCCACACACCCTCCCTCCCTCCCCTCCTTCCCTCCTTTGATACTATGTATCAATCAAGGACGACAGCTTTTAAATGTGAAGCTCTGACATGATAGGAGATGCATGCCAGGGGGCTTTCTTCATAACAACAAGCAGAGCCCCGTAACGGGGCCAATCAGCTGTGGGGGATGACTGTGCAGACAGGTTTGATGGCAGGCACTCCCCCCTCCCCGTCCCCACACCTCCATCTCTCTCTCTGATAACTATCACTGTCAGATGGAAACAGAGCCCAATGTATGACAATTTGTTCATTATCATAGTGAATAGATTTTCACAGGCTCTTCAACAAGACCTCGCAGCTCGATGAATATCAAGCAGGCCTCTTTTTGTCCTAGGGGCCAAATTTGGGAAATAACATCCCTTCCTCTCCCTTGCTCTCTTCCCTCAAGTAAAAACGATGACACCTCAAGTAGCTATCAGTTAGTCTAGTGTGTGTGTGTGTGTGCCTGCGTGTGTGCATGTGCGTGCGTGTGCACGTGTGAGTGTGTAAGAGAGGCCGCAAGAGAGGAAGAGAGACTGAGAGAGTGAAAGAGGGGAGGAAGTATGTGCAAGGCCAAAGAGAGAGACAGGCGTGAACACAAGCAAATATTCTTTGAGAATTCATTAGACCACCCTCCCCGCTTTTTGGTTCAACAAAATGATGAGTGAGCTTCACACCATACACACAGCAGTGAAGCAGAGGGTAGGGCGTACGGGGGGATGTTTCCGCCATGGCAGGGGAAGGGAAGTGGGTCGGCTCGGAGCTGTCCATCTGCTGGAGCGTGCTCAGTTGACCAGAGCTCTGTGTAATTAAAAGCCCTATTAGTCCTGTCGACTGAACTGAAGTTAACCCCAAAACACAGTGGAGGGGCATGGATCCCGCATCAAGACCTGGCAACCCAACACCCTTCTCAGCGCGGCACGAGCCTCCTCACCTACGAAGCCCAGCCTATAGCTCTCCTCAAAAAAGAGCGGGTAAGCCAGGAATCAAAGATACGTTAAGGAGGTGCAGAGGGCCAGATAACTGAATAGGGGTAGAAAATAATGAGATAGTGTCAGACAGTCTGTTCATTACTCCTCCTGCTGTTTTTTCTCTCTCTCTGTCTCTTATTTATTCCGTATTATTTTGAAGGATCATATTCGATACAGCTCATGTGCTGGAGTCCAATGGTCCTTTTGAGCAGGTTTTTGGAGAAGATAATTTATTAAAATGACTTTTTACTCATTTTGTTTAATGTATGCACTTTAACAATTAATAACCCAAGCGCGGGAGATTTTCACTAAAGGCCATTAATTTGTATAAATCTGCCGCCACTGACAGAGGAGATTTTTTATACTGATCAGGAGAAAGTGAAATTATTCTCTCGCCTCAGGTTAAATATGACTTTCCTCAGGAATGCTGCTGGTCTCTACGCCTGCTTTCTGACCTTGTCATTGATCGTAGCGATCTGCCCCCAAGTCTGCTGCTGCAGGGGGAAAATGGTATTTTCTGTTTGTTTCATTCCTTCACTTTTCTGGTGCTATCAGAAAGGCAAGCAGAGCAGACGTGAAGACTCAAGGCCTTTTAAATAGCTCTGCTTTGTATCCCTACCAACCTCCCTGTCTGGCTGCCCCGGCCTAGCTGTTGTTGCTAGCAGTTTAATTGCAGAATGTGTGCATGTGTGCGAGTGTGTGTGTGTGTCTGACTGTGAGTGAGTGTGTGTGTGCTTGTTCTTCTTATTATTTTTGTCCAAAGCTGCCCATTAAGTGAACACACATAACACTACCTAATGGCCTCCATGTCGGTCTGTAGCCTAAGCGCTCTGCTCTCGTTTAAAAAGTTGATCCCAACAACACAACAGACCTTTTCTCTTCCCAGCGGCATGGATGAGGTGGCCAGATCATTGCCTGGTGGTCTTCAGTCATGACCATGTCTTCCTTTGAACATTTCTAAAATAAAAATCCTAATTGGGTGTGACCGTGTTTATTTGGAACATTTACCGCTCGTCTAAATGCTGTCCCAGTCTAGATGTTTATTTACAGACTTTTAATTATATAGGGTGGAGTTGTCCTAGAACTACCTGTAGGTCATCTATAATACACCAACGCAAGATTGACCCAGGAACCAACTCCTAATGTTGAAGATTGCTTATCAGAACCATCACGTACTCCTCAAAACGTAAATACATGAACTCCTCCTAGTATGGAAATTATGCGCTGGGCTCAATTAATTCATGAATGCAATGATTCCAAATGTATTCCTCAAATCGAATGTTCCTTGTCCTCTCTCTTTCTCTCCTCTTTCTCTGGCCCATTCTTTCCTCCGTCTTTCCGGTGGTACTTTTAAGTTCAGAGACTGAGAGCATGTCTTCATTAGCTGCATTAACATTCACAAGCGGTCGTAAATTCTGACAGTGAAAAGGTCCCCGTAACCTTTAGTTGTGCAGAAATTTACTTCCCAAGAAAATTACAGCTGGCACTGTCTTAATTAATGGTGGCTTTCTGTTCTGAAAATCCAGGGCTTGTGAGCTGGGAAAAAATAAAATCAAAAATAAAAGGGAGGAAGAGGGAAATGAGGAAGAGTGGGAGAAAATACTAAATGGCTGGTTACAAGAACGGGCCTTGAGATTGAAAATAGTGATAAAAAAAAGTAGCACATACAGATTTCGCAATATTGCTCTGTTTGTTGCAGTGTGGGGGATTGTGCTTCAGCGAGTAGATTAGGATCTACTCTCTCTCTTCCCCTCTCTCTCTTTTTGTCTTCCAAAGTGGTATAAAAATGGGAGCTTTGGTGAAAACTAATACATATTTTATCCCTGGCTATCTCCTGGGTGCATATTGTTTACCTGGGTTCAGTGAGGGAACACAGAATCCATCTTCACACGGACTACTGCTGTCACACTGATCAGGTCACAAACCAATCAGAATAATACCAACACACTGCAACCCAAAACAGCACAAGAAGGGAAAGAACGAGGCAGGCCGGACCTACTCAGGATGACTGAAGGGGGCCCACAGGAGGTCTGCTTAAAGAGGATTTTGTATGCTGAGATTCTGTTTCCATGGCTGGCTGTGACCCTTAGGGCTTGATCATTAAACATCACCAGAGGGAGAATTTCTCTCCGGTCTTTTGTTTTATCCTCAGACGCTAATTAGGGTTGTGACTCACAGTAGCGTTGATAGACAAATGTCAGAAGGCTCTCATGTCGGTTCATAATTGCCGAAATGAAAGCCGGGGGGAGACTGAGAGTGGGAGACAGCTCAGCTCACACGAATGGGTCTCCATCTGAAATAAAAAAAAGAACAATATATAACAGAAAATGGGTGAGAGGATCTTTGTGTCTTTAACTCTATTGATCAACATTACAGGTGGACCTGTGAGTGTGAGCAGTTGAAGAAATGCACCAGAATAACAAGACAAGAAAGTATGAACAAAACTGAAACTCCTACCCAGATAACCTTATGTTTTTCTAAAAGTGGTTGTTGTACTGAGAATGTGCGCCACCCAAACAGCCACGGGTTAATCTTGGTAATTATTTTTTTAACACTAGAGATTTTGGCAAACTAACGACAGGTATTTCGGGCTTTTATATTTGAACAAATGGTCAGCTGCCTGCAGACAGAGCTGTGTGGTTGTTTTGCATTGTGTGACACCTTCATTAAAATCGGACCATTACGCCACACATTTCCACATTGCCTGATTTCAAAGCCCCGGCAACATTATTTGACCATCTAAAATGATGTGCGTGCCGCATGTCACAGACCGTTTTAAATAACCTCACAAATTGTGCAATCAAATAACTTTAGCGCATTTACAAAGACCTCTCTCCCCTCATCGTTTTGGTGACTTCAAGCGACTTGCAAAACATGACTATTACTTCAGCGGCACAATAAGGTATGCCAATTATGTCAACTAATCAAAACTATTAGGAGATAGGGGGTATCTAAATTTCTCATGTCAAGCCTGGAGTCAGCTTATTAAAATAGTTCTCTAATGAGCGTCTCCCTGCCAGTGTGTCTCTGCCTCTTCTCTCCTCTGGCACCATTCACTAACCTCAGAACCTTTGACAGCACTGTGGAGGCAGGCTTTCATAAAGAACTCAATGTCACTCGGTCAGTGGCACAGTTGCCACAGCCTCTCTGCGTTTGTCAACGTGTCTCCGAGATCCACGTAACAGCACATAGGTCATTTATGAGCAAGAGTCAAAAGAAGAACTCACATCAGTCGTACATCTGTAGGAACATTTATACTGTAAACTGGGATTCTTTGTTAAAGGGCTTTGTAACGAGTGGCAACACAAATAGATTTAATGTGATTTGATAAATAATATCATTTTACTGAGCTGTGACAAATTCACTCAGGCTATCGAAAAAAAGAGAACCAATTATAACAACGTCTTTCAATTCTATCTCTCGTTTCCCTTTGTTTATTCAGAGCAGGGCTATTTGGAACAGCTCATACACCCTTTCCCCTGCCTCTGTCCCCAGGACCGGGGTGTGTGAGCCTCCATGTTCCCCCTGTGATGATAAACGGCTGCTTATTCCATCATTCCAATTTGTAATTTTCTGAGCGCAGAGGTAGGACTGGGACAATTGATCAAATTGAGCAGCAACTTGAGCACCCCTCTTTCTCTCCCTCCCTCTTCCTTCTTCCATGCCCAAATACCCTCTTTAAATATTTAACTAGATTTATGAATGGTCACCGTCTCCCATCTATTTATACCTCTTATATTGACAGGAAATACATTCATGGGCAGTCAGGAAGAGGAATTACATTTGGGTTTTCCTGGAGTGAAACCACAGGTTTGACGGAGTGCAGATGGCGTACTGTAGATGACTGCCAATCAGAACAGGAGTAAAGTTCAGACACTTGTCTTCATGTACTCCATCTTAATTAAATGAACCCAGTCTAGGTGATGATGTAGTGTAGTGTAGTTCATGAATTGAAGGTCATACATTATTTCAAGCAATAATTGTAACCAAAATATCATGTTTTTCTTCCCTAACATCTGCTAGGATGTGACTAAAACATAGTGACATTTGTGAATAAACCATTGTAGCACTTCTTTTTTCTTCAGTTGTGATGTGTTGATTTGTATAGGCTCTGTTAGAACTATGTATTCATACATGTTAATTGAGTGAGGAGTCATCTGTTGATCGTGCATCCCCCTCTCAGAAAGCAGTGAGGTCAGCAGAATGCACTGCCCCTGGGGGTCAGATCTGACACAGTCTCAGCGTTCATCAGCAGCAGACACTAGGCTTAGCACCAGCCAGAGACACTGCAGAGTTGCCACCGTTCTAGCCTCGGCTCTCTCAGGGGATGAGGCCCTTCGATCTGATTATTTGGGAAGGACAAAGTGCTTTTGTTGATGAAGAGCCACGCTGAAATCTGGGAGTTGAGAAATCAATGGGTTCCACGGGGCCCTGGAGCATTGATCACGGTGCACATTGACAATCCATGCCTTGGTTAGCTATGCAAGTGAATGAGGCAAAATTAGCCACTTGTGAAAGTTTTTATGCCATCTTGTTTTTTCCCTCGTCCTGTATGATTTGTATTGACAGGCCTGGCTCAGGCATGATTAATAATCACCCGCTCTAAAGTTTGAGCTCCTGGCTGTGTGTCTGCTAGAGAGAAAAGAGACAAACAAAGTTTTCTGCCTCAGCCCCTGAGCTTGATACATGCCTTGCAAACATCTCGGTTTTTTAATTCCCTGTTTGGACCCTGTGTGAGTTGGGAAAAAATAGGTATTTCTGATAGTTTGCTGCAGAATCAATCGCTGGGCTCAGAGACACTCAAATCACTCAAATGAGGGTCTCTCATTATAGGGGGACGTTGTTTGTCCAGGAAGCCTTTTCCTAGCACCTTGTTAGAGATGTCCAATCCCCGTAATTGGATTCGTCTGTGTGAGTGGAGCCGGCATTGACAGACGCCTTCGACTGAGAGCCGCATAAATGACAAATGTTCCCCTCGTTTTAAAGCTGACCGTTTAAAGGCATGACATCTCGTTATTATCCCAGAGAAGGGGTTTGAAGGTTTTGGCGATCACACTGTTTAAATCCTGTCTACCTTCATCGAGCAGTGAGTAAGAATTCATTCTATTAGGGGATGTTGGTGATGGGTAGCGTAGCACACAGCTGGTTTCTATTTTAATTGAGAACATCTTCACCCATGTTAACACGAAAAACAAAACTTCAAACATTTTACAGGCACACCTACGGAATGTCCTCTGTAATTCATTTTCAGATATGAAAACATCTGCTGAAAGACTCATCAGTTCAACACCAACATTCCAAACACAGGTGACTGCTTTCCTGTTCCTCATGTTGTTATTGTTTTATGAAACGAGTCGTGGTTTTGATTAACATAGCTGACAGATTTGCTTAGATCTGACGTAGTTGGATATGGTCTCGTAACACATGAGTCATGGCATCTGCACTGCATTTTGAATTAGATTCCTGTACAGACAAAGTTTGCGCGTGCTTGCGTAGGCACATGTTTGTTCATGTTGGTGTGAGGTCAATAACTAAAGTGACAGGAGGTCAAACACAACAGGTTCTGCTGTAGGAGAGCTATGACCAGGGGGGCAAAAAAGTATTTAGCCAGCCACCAATTGTGCAAGTTCTCCCACTTAAAAAGATGAGAGAGGCCTGTAATTTTCATCATAGGTACACTTCAACTATGACAGACAAAATGAGAAGAAAAAAAATCCAGAAAATCACATTGTAGGATTTTTAATGATTTTATTTGCAAATTATGGTGGAAAATAAGTATTTGGTCAATAAGAAAAGTTCATCTCAATACTTTCTTATATACCCTTTGTTGGCAATGACAGAGGTCAAACGTTTTCTGTAAGTCTTCACAAGGTTTTCACACACTGTTGCTGGTATTTTGGCCCATTCCTCCATGCAGATCTCCTCTAGAGCAGTGATGTTTTGGGGCTGTTGCTGGGCAACGCGGACTTTCAACTCCCTCCAAAGATTTTCTATGGGGTTGAGATCTGGAGACTGGCTAGGCCACTCCAGGACCTTGAAATACTTCTTACGAAGCCACTCCTTCGTTGCCCAGGGGCGGTGTGTTTGGGATCATTATCATTCTGAAAGACCCAGCCACGTTTCATCTTCAATGCCCTTGCTGATGGAAGGAGATTTTCACTCAAAATCTCACGATACATAGCCCCATTCATTCATTCCTTTACATGGATCAGTCGTCCGGTCCCTTTGCAGAAAAACAGCCCCAAAGCATGATGTTTCCACCCCCATGCTTCACAGTAGGTACGGTGTTCTTTGGATGCAACTCAGCATTCTTTGTCCTCCAAACATGACGAGTTGAGTTTTTACCAAAAAGTTCTATTTTGGTTTCATCTGACCATATGACATTCTCCCAATCTTCTTCTGGATCATCCAAATGCTCTCTAGCAAACTTCAGACGGGCCTGGACATGTACTGGCTTAAGCAGAGGGACACGTCTGGCAGTGCAGGATTTGAGTCCCTGGCGGCATAGTGTGTTACTGATGGTAGGCTTTGTTACTTTGGTCCCAGCTCTCTGCAGGTCATTCACTAGGTCCCCCTGGGATTTTTGCTCACCGTTCTTGTGATCATTTTGACCCCACGCGGTGAGAACTTGCGTGGAGCCCAAGATCAAGGGAGCTTATCAGTGGTCTTGTATGTCTTCCATTTCCTAATAATTGCTCCCAAAGTTGATTTCTTCAAACCAAGCTGCTTACCTATTGCAGATTCAGTCTTCCCAGCCTGGTGCAGGTCTACAATTTTGTTTCTGGTGTCCTTTGACAGCTCTTTGGTCTTGGCCATAGTGGAGTTTGGAGTGTGACTGTTTGAGGTTGTGGACAGGTGTCTTTTATACTGATAACAAGTTCAAACAGGTGACATTAATACAGGTAACGAGTGGAGGACAGAGGAGCCTCTTAAAGAAGAAGTTACAGGTCTATGAGAGCCAGAAATTGTGCTTGTTTGTAGGTGACCAAATACTTATTTTCCACCATAATTTGCAAATAAATTCATTAAAAATCCTACAATGTGATTTTCTGGATTTTTTTTCTAATTTTGTCTGTCAATGTTGAAGTGTACCTATGATGAAAATTACAGGCCTCTCTCATCTTTTTAAGTGGGAGAACTTGCACAATTGGTGGCTGACTAAATACTTTTTTGCCACACTGTATGTACCAGGGCAGTGCTGGCCAGAACACAGTTACCGAAGGGGTGACTTTAATTCACTGATGTGTGGAGTAGGATGGGTGAGCAGGCACTAAAACCCAGACATTTCCATGGGGTGGATTTATTGGGTGGGAACCTGCTCATTTCCTGACATCGTTAGCTGATTAGGTGGCTGATGGCAGAGTAGAACCTTGCAGCTTGAGTGACCATGAGGAGTCAGCCAGCTCACAGCCAAAATAACGTGTTGTTTTTC
Source organism: Oncorhynchus keta (assembly GCF_023373465.1). NCBI lineage: Eukaryota > Metazoa > Chordata > Actinopteri > Salmoniformes > Salmonidae > Oncorhynchus > Oncorhynchus keta. The sequence goes on from NC_068422.1 coordinate 63,420,302, forward strand.
CCTCAATGGGAAAATGTGAATACGTAATAACTAGTAAAAAAAAGTTACTATCACACGGGAGTTTACAATCTGTTGAAGGTTTGTTTGCAAACTGCTATTTTGAAATCTCCTCAAAATTCCGCAACAATTCTGATCATCACGGGTTCTAGTTTAACAAAACCAGTGATGTGGTAAATCTCAGTGCTGGTGGCAGCGCTACAGGTTCGGGAGTGTGTCAGTAATATTTGTTCTATTTTCACAACCAGAGCTGGACAAAAATAATGTCCAGTATGAATAAAAAAAACTGTTGACTGTTTTGCTGCTCATGATATTTTAACAGAACATTTGAGATGAACATTAGGCTACTGTGTACGGCCTCCGCTGGCAAAATCAATGCCATAACCAATTGTGTTACCGCTGAGACCAGTTTTTTTTGTCGGTCTTAAGTATCCCGCTTGCGCTCACTGAAATTGGCATATAAGGACACACCTAAAATATTTCCACCCTCCCAACAGCGCAAGCCAACGTTACACAGGTAAAAATCTGAACCTGGCGTAATGGCTGGAAAATGCCATTGAACTAGGGTTTGCGTGACGGAATTACAAACTAATGTGCGTTTGACACTTACCCCCAGTCTAAAATAGAACCATATAAGTGACATGATTTGGTTTTAGTGCTGTTTGTTGCTTTGTGGTCTTGCTGTTGAGTTGTGCTTTAGGAACTGCACACTCATGTTTTAAAGTGATGAGCTGTCTTCCCACAGGCCATCTATCTTGTTTCCCTCCAGGAAGGTTCTTCCTGTGCACAGACTGATTTAACACCAGCTGGGTCAAAACTCACTGTTTCCTGTGAGAGGTGGAAGTGGAAAGGGCACACAGGAACAGAGTAGGTATGCAACAGGGTGGTGTGTGTGTGTGTGTGTGTGTGCGTGTGTGTGTGTGTGTGTGTGTGTGTGTGTGTGTGTGTGTGTGTGTGTGTGTGTGTGTGTGTGTGTGTGTGTGTGTGTGTGTGTGTGTGTGTGTGTGTGTGTGTGTGTGTGTGTGTGTGTGTGTGTGTGTGTGTGTGTGTGTGTGTGTTTGTTTCCAGAGAGGGTGTCTTGTGGATGTGTGTGTGAAGTAAATGTCTTGCAGAGTGGCAAAACAATTAGGGATGGTGGATTGCAGATGCCGTTGGTTTCTATAATTATCTATTGTGAAATAATTGAACTATTTTTGTCTAATTCTCCATATAGGAAGAAACATGGCTACTTTTATTGTCGTAACCATGTTGTGTAAGATCTAGGACCTTACATTTGTACATTCATCTTTATGATTGAGACATATTATATGAATTAATCCCACGTTTCTCTCCACAACGCTGGCCCAATACCACATGATATTCCACGTGCATAGCCAATGCTGCGTACATAAATATGGCATTTGGTGTTTCATTTCATTCTGACTTGCATTCAATGAAATAATACGATTCTTTAATACAGAGAACCTGCGAAACCCTCCATGTTGAATCCCTTTCCCTCCCCCTTCTCCTACATCTTCAGCAGACCAGAGGTAATTCCGGTGAACGCTCCTTGTTGTTGCTATTAACTGCTTTATTGAACACAGCATCCTGTTTCCATGGCCATTTACATAAACAGAGAAGAGTACATATTAAAGAAGCAGCCAATGACTCATGACTGGTGGACCATGTGGCCCCTGGGTCTCCACCTCCCCCCCCTCTTCCTCCTCCCCCTGCCTCTTCCTCCCCCTCCACTCTCACTCCCCCCCCCTAAGAAAGGGTGCTATCCCCCTTCCTCTCTACCTCTGCATTGCAAACTCTTACATTAAATTGTGATAGATGAACAACGGAGACCATTCATACAAATCAATGACTTTAGTGTATGTGTCATTAGCCTGAGAGACGCAGGCAGCGGTCAGTGCTATAAATCAAGCGATGATCGGCCTGTCTGCGATCCAGCGTGCGGCTGCGCAACTGCACACATTACAGAGGAGCAGTGGAAAGAGGAGGAAAGAGTGGAGAATGGTTAATATGTCTAAATGGAGTTACTTACCTGCTACAACCTTTTAGGCAGAACTAGGGTCAGACAGTGAATCGGCTGCCCCTTTCGGTATATGAATCAACCATACACCAGGCCACCTAGCCAAACCAGGAGCCCAATGCCAATACCATCATCAGAAAGCCAGCCATCTAGAAACCCTAAGAGACAAGAGTCAATATGAGAGTCCTGAATGTCCGCCTCTCCTCCTCCTACACCACGATGGGGGAAATCATTTCCAACATTCACTAGGGAATATCTGTTTTAATTGAGGTCTAATATAGGTAAAATGGTGGAGGAAAAGGTTGTGGATAGAATGTCAGCCACATAGACGCTGAGAATACCTTATCCAATTGCCCTAAAATGGTATTATAATTGACATGCATCCAACGATATAGGATGCAGAAAACTATTACAGAACTATACAGAAATATTTGGCCTGTGAGGGTCAATTCTGAAGTGTGTGTAACTATGTATAAAAATATAGTAAATATAACGTGTATGTGGATCATAGTGGAAATAAAAGCGTACCAAACAAAAATGAATATTACATTTATAGATTAAATGACCGAGGGAGAGAAAAATAAACATTTCAGAGAGCTTCATTTGTCTACAATTTTGACAAACCGTTTTGGAACATCTACATAGTCAATGTGGGGGCATTCTGCCAGAATTGGCAATACAGCCTGCATATTATGATTTCAACAAGGGTTTGCATTCAACTACAGCCAGACGGTTGATTTATAGAGAACGAGAAAAACAAAACCATTTCATTTCAAATGGCCCAACTGAGTTTGTCAACAGATTTATACAATCAAAGTATTTTGTGGACATTTCCAGAATTGGCTAGAAAAGTTGTTTGAAGAGCAACTGCCCCTAAAAAACAACTTCTCATTTATAAAACAGACTATGTGGCATCAATATGAGTCAGATACATTGATTATACTGTCCAAATTGACTACAATGTGGAAATAGGTGTTTTTTGGACATAAAGTCTGTCTCGCCCAGAACAGAGTTTTGTGAGACTTGTGGTTGTGACTGCATCACAACGTAAATGAAGATTGGGTTTGTTTCAATCCTGCCCACATGCCCACAGCTGGCAGCACACAAGTAATCATCAACTACTTGTGTACTGTACATAAAAACTTAAAAACATAAAAACCAACCATAAATTGTAGAAATGTACAAACAAATATTGAAAGCATTTATTGAGAAAACTAAAATAATATGAAACTATTGTCTCATTTACATTGTGCAATTTAATTGACGGTCCCTAACTAGCCCCGGAGATAGGCTATCCAAAATCAAACCAACTTTGCCACGGTCACACACCAGCCGGCTGAAGCTAATAGACAAAATAATTTGGCTAACTCTTCCCACATGCGAACACACACAAGCGACACCCACCTTCAAACCCCGAAACCAACTCACGTTTGAATTCAGTCATGGCCGCTAGCGTTACTTAATGAACCAAATATAAAACGAGGCCAAGTCTTGAAGTGCGGTCGCCCTTTAAGGTAAGTATTCCAAATTATAGGGGCAACAGGCTCAGCTGAGGATCTGAGCAGGCTCAAGGTGAAAGTGTAGACATTGTGACCTGGCAACCCTATGACCTGGCAACCCTAGCTCTCTCACTTCATCACTACAGAAACCCGTTCTACAACAGTTCCATAGTTACAGCAAGAGGCAGTGCAGCAGAGAATTCACCCTGGGGCATAATACAGTCCAAACACACTCATTAAAAACTTGCAGAATCCGGCGAAATGTGCAATGAATTATAGTCATGTGCATTTTTCCATTGCTCATATAGCAAGTGTACAATTAATTGCAAATTATACCATACTATTATTTACAGTCTTACATGCAGTATTGACCTCCCACATTTCACCCCAAACCAATAGCAAGTATCAAACAAAATGATAAAGCCCCGGTATAACAGAACTAAAAGGCAGTACACATTTTTGCATTTCAAACAATTGCTTTTGCATTTCCTTCATGTAAATGTATAAACAAAATATTGTTTACTTCAGTCCAATTGTATAAAGACAAGCTGTGCACAATAACTAGCCAAGGACATCGTAGGGGACAGTCTCTGCATTTGATCTGAAGAAATACAAAATAATTATCTGTTTATAAACAATGAAATACAAATGTTTCATCCCAGTTCGTTTAACAATTCTCCATACAATACAATTAACAGAAAAAAATCTAAGATATTGTCTTTTGGTTGAAATGAAGAGAAAAAAAATTAAATAGGATATCTGGTCATAATATGATCTCTGACTAACAAAGGAATGTTAATGAGTGTCTAAATTTAATCTGAAACATCGGGGCATATTAAAGCCCATAACCTCTTTAAATGTACCAATACCTTGTTTAATGTTTATACGGTGTTCATGATCAGTACCATTGTCTCTTCTGAGCTCCAGCCACACTGTGCAACCTGCTCTCTCCTCTGAGTTGGATCTGAGGCCTACACCCTAGTGCTCTCATGATGTATGGCCTTTGACACCATTAGACAAAGGTATTATTAGCAGATTAGGCTGAGCAGGGACAGGGCCGATCTCCTAAAGAGTTCCAGCATTAAAATAACCCAGAGGCACCGTGAACCTTCCAATTACAGCACGCTCAGCCCTACACACCCAGCAGGTCACGGATGAAAGCCAATAAATATTTTGAAGTGATCTGCATTATACTGTAAAATACACGAGCCCACTGGGGCCAAGGCTGCCCCCTGTGCTCTTGGATGGGGCTCTGGGGACTGGGAGCGAGGGGAGGGTTGAAGAGACAGAGAAAACCACAGAAAGACCCCCGAAAAGACTGCTAGGGGGGAAGCAATGTGGAGGGGGGGGAAATACAGAGACCATACAATTTTGAGAAAGAGTAAGACCGGGACAGAGAAAGGAGAGACAGAGAGAGGGGAGACAGAGAGAGAGAGAGACTGAGCGAGAGAAATAGAGAGGAAAATAGAGAGAGAGATGCAGAGAGAAGAGAGAGACTAGCGTAGACTGGGGGATTGTCTGTTTTATGAAGCTCCTCTGACTACCTGCCTGATTCTCCCTTCTCTTGTTTTGCTTTTATCCTTTTAGTCTTGAAGGAGCCTAATTAGCCACTGCAGAGGGCCTCTCTCTCCTTGCCCTTAAATCAGTAATTGGTTTCAGTGCTGAGACTGTCAGGAAATTAACACATCATACCGTGACAGCTGTTCATTTTTTCCCTCTTGTTTGTCATGTGAATCGCCACTGATTTGCCAGAGAGCATAACAAATGACTGGTCTGTAATCATGGGCCACTCACTGGTGTGTAACTGTCTTCCTCTCCCATAAAGTGTGTGTGTGTGTGTGTGTGTGTGTGTGTGTGTGTGTGTGTGTGTGTGTGTGTGTGTGTGTGTGTGTGTGTGTGTGTGTGTGTGTGTGTGTGCGTGCGTGCGTGCGTGCGTGCGTGCGTGCGTGCGTGCGTGCGTGCGTGCGTGCACGCGTGTGTGTGTCTATTTGTACTAGCTTTAGTTCTAGTTGAGTTCCTGTTCACAAACCCGAACCCAAGACTAGGCCTACATCACAAAGACATACATGCATTCTTGTATCTCTTCATTCAGCTCATTCTGAGTCAATCCTGTTAGAGCAGTATTGATTGGAGGATTAGCCTGATCACTAAGTCACTGATAACATGGTCATTAAAACATATGATAGCAATCAGATTAGGCTTGGGGCCAGCTCAAGGTTACAGACCATGTTCCCTGAAAAGTGATTTAAGCATACCACTAGACTAGTTAGCAACCAGCTTCCAGGTTGGATTTCAAGTGTATTGATTAGTTCAGACAAATTACCAACTACGCCAAGTTGATAAGCATGTGTCAAGAGATCCAACAGACATGTTTTTGTTTTTCAGTTTCTTCGCCGTGCAGAAGTCGTGGGGAGAGAGAGAAAGAGGTGTGTCTAAGACATCTATAAATCCCTCAAAAACTACAGCCGGATAAAGGCCCAATTAACCTTTTCAGAGTCTCCCCCGTCAGCGGGATTTCCTGCACTTTTAAGAAATTAATTTCCCTTCTCTCTTCTCCCAACTGAATGTGCCACATACAATACCTTCAGAACGTATTCATACCATCTGACTTTTTACACATTTTGTTGTGTTGCAACCTGAATTTATATGTAAAATAGATTGAATTGAGATGTGTTTGTCACTGGCCTACACACAATGCCCGATCATGTCAAAGTTCGATTATGTTTTGGGGTTATTTAAAAAAAATAACAATAATAAAAAATGAAAAGCTGAAATGTCTTGAGTCAGTCAGTATTCAACCTCTTTGTTATGTCAATCCTAAGTAAGTTCGGGAGTAAAAATGTGCTTAACACGTCACATAATTAGTAGTGGTGGCTGCATCATGTTATGTAATAGTTAATAAGGACTGTAGAGTTTTTCAGGATAAAAAAGAAACGGCATGGACCTAAACACAGGCAAAATCCTAGAGGAAAACCTGGTTCAGTCTGATTTCCACTGGAATTCACTGTTCAGCAGGACAATATCCTAAAACACAGTGAATGTTCCTGTGTGGCTGAGTTACAGGTTTGACGTAAATCTGCTAGAAAATCTATGGCAAGACTTGAAAATGGCTGTTTAGCAAAGATCAACAACCAATTAGACAGAGCTTGAATACTGAATAATGAAGAATAACGCAAAGCTCTTAAAGACTTACCCAGAAAGGCTCACAGCTGTAATCGCTGCCAAAAGTGATTCTAACATGTATTGAATACTTAAATAAATTTGATTGTTCTGTATTTCATTTTTTTTTTTTAAATGCGCTAGCATTTCTGAAAACATGTTTTCATTTTGGTGTATTGTGTGTAGATTGGAGAGAACATTATTTTGAATTGATTTTGAATTCAGACTGTAAACACAACACAATGTAGAATAAGTCAAGGGGTGTGACTACTTTCTGGAGGCACTGTATCACTGCGAGATGCCCTGACACAACTTTATAAAACATATAAAAACAGATTTAATTCCACTGATGTGATTTCCTACTATTTCTCTCCTCTATTCATCCTCTTTTGTCTCAGTGACCGTATTTATAATCGGGGGGAGTGAAGGACACTCGGCAGCATTAGGTTCAGCGGGTTAGGATCCTAGTAGAAGGCCAGAAGGTCAGGGGCATCTGCACATGGGTACTTTTGGAGGTATCCTGAAGGTTGGGGATGATTCAGCACCCAGAGGTCATGCAGCACCCAGGGGTCATGAAGAACCCAGGCTCACTCTGGCACTGGGAGACTTGGCCCCATCTCAGCTCTGACACAGAGAGTCCATCACCTGGTTGGTACGTGTGAAAGGTGCTGAGGTCTCATGTCGACGCGTGTGTCTTCTTCAATGACTTGTACTCTCATAGTCCACCTCTCTACTTCCTGCCATTCACTGCTGCATCCTCACTTAAACATTTTTTTTGTATTCTTTTTTATATTAATTAACCTTTATTTAACTAGGCAAGTCAGTTAAAAAATATATATTATTTACAATGTCGGCCTGCCCTGCCAAACCCGGACGGCGCTGGACCAATTGTGTGCCGCCCTATGGGACTCCCAATCGCAGCCGGATGTGATTTGGCCTGGATGGATACATATATACTGTACGTTATATTCAGAGCACAAATGTACAAAAACTGTAATTAAGATATTTTCTCCAATAAAAGTGACCACAGTTTAGAAGTGGTAAAAAGATATATTGAGTTATGAACAGTATTTTGGTTGGTTTTTACATTACAAAAAGCCTTCAGAACAGAACATTGTATTTTGACAGTCCTTACTGACTGATAAACTACTGGAGCGAAGACAGTACGACGTAACTTGTCCAATAAAGTCACAAAGGAAAAGTAAAGATAGACTAGTGTCCAGAGGAGCCCACGTCAACTCGCATGAATCAAGAGGTTGAGCGTTTAAACCGTGTGGGGATGCAAGGACAAACAAATCAAAAGGAAAAGCAAAATGTGTCATTCAGAAAAGATATCCACCTCTATAGACCGTTCCCTTAGGCCCCGGCTGTGTCTTTCAGTGTGTGTATAGTACACTCACTGCATCTGAACACTCAGCGAATAGAAAGAGTCTATTTGGACCTTGCAGACGTGTGCGTAGGCATGTGTAGACGTGCATGTGTGCATGCTGATGTGTGTGTGTGTGTGTGACTGACAACCCGAGGGTACAAATACAGTTATACAAAAACAAAGAGGGGAGAAACACTGTGTGATATTTCTTGATTTTGACAAGCGCCCTGCCAAGGTGAAATTGTGTCTGATGCGCATCTGAGGTGCGCCTCTCCCGTTGCCTCGTACATGAAGTTAGTGTTGTTTTCTACCTCATCTCTTTTCAAAAGTGGCGGAAGGCTGAGGAGAGGTGGGCTCTTGCGCCTCCGTGTTTTGCGAAATTGGACTGCCTCTCCCCATTATTGTAAACATCATCCCACCGACAAGCCTGCCGGTCGCTGTGGCGTTGGACGGGGCTGCCTTGGATATATCTGCTAAAACACATCCATTAGGTGCAAACTATTTTTGATTTACATGTTCAGACTTTTTTAAACTGTCACATCCACTCCCATTGTTGGGATCAGCTTGGCTGTGTCGTGGAGGGAACAGTGGCTGTTTTTTTCCTCCAGAAAGGAAGGTCTGTCTCTTTCGGCACTGGCCACGGGGCACCAGGCAACCTCTGTGGCTCGGTAAACAACACTCCTCCAATCGCTCGCTGCAATGTCTACCTCATTACGCTATATGCAGAACTTAGTGACCTTAACGTCAGTGCAGTCCGACTTCATCTGTCACACATGCAATTAATTCTATCCAAACCACGGATTGTAGGAGACCATTTAAAGTTTTAAAGTCATACTGTAATTTATATGGAGGAAGAAAAAGCATATGACACAAATACAATATCATATAAATATAAAATAAATAAAAATAAGCTCATTATGGGAGAGGGTAAAAAGTGAGAGAGGTGTAAATGTGTGTCTTTGTAATTAACAGGAGGTGATACAGCTTTTAAATCAGGGAAAATTATACAATATTCTTAACTTTCTCTCTCTGTCTCAAGGGTTAGGATATCATTGAAGGTTTCAAGGTTATTAAAAGGTATGTCACGACATGTCCTATGCATAAAACAAATTCTAGGTGGTTCTAGGTTGTTTGAACAAAATGAAAGGAAAACTTGCTAATATTGACGGTCAAGCATGTATATCAATGCAACATGTATATGAAATGCTATACTTTACCTCACTAAATATATTTTATGTTATCAGACATTCATTTATTGTCACATATAGGGACTAATGAGTGAACTACAGTAAATGAACGTGTGAAAGACCAAAACAATGTTTTTGTGAAATAACTGAATTTCATATACAAATACTTTCTGTAGACTTATGAGCTTTTAAGATTCAAAGATTTCTGCACTAGCTTTTTAAACACTTACATTACACAAATATGCTTTTTTTTTATTGAACAATTTTACATTCTGTCATAAGAAGCTCCCATCCTCCATAGCCTCACTTATCCCAGTGCCTGTGGATGAGCTGGAAGGTGCTAGGTCATCTTCACTTGCGAAGATTTTATGAATCAGAGCGATTTCATAAAAGTCCCATTGTATGTGGATTTACTGATGTTATGGCTTATGCTACAAATATATCTCATAGGTGTGAATGTCGCCAGTGGCTAGACTCATAAAGAACGGAGCTGTTTTATGGATTGTGTATGGAGGGTATTTGCACAGACCGACAATATGGGTTATATTTTGTTTGCCTCTTATGGCATGACTATATAAAGATACTCATTAATAGATTATGTACTTACTGTTTTAGATATATATATATTTTAATAGACATTTTGACAGAACGTTGTGACAGTTTAGTTCATATCTGAGGATATGAAGAGATAGTAGATGTTGCTTAAACAAGCACTAAAATACGAACATGATTTAAAAAAAAAAAAATGTGTATTGCCTGAAGTGTTTTGTGTTTATATGTTTACATTATTTTTTAAATCAATTTTGAATTAACAGTTAATTACATTAGAAGATATAGACCTACAATTATATTGCATTGTACCGAATGAGGTAAGCAATAGAATCACTGTTTCACAAAAAGCAGAACATTGGAGAGAACACAAGTCTTCTTTAAGTACATATTATGTAGGCTATTACTGTATTTCAAAAAATCTATGATTACAGTCTTTTTTGCTAAATAAGAGTATATTACACCATTCATCAACCGTGGATGAGCTGGTGACTTGCCTTCCCAGTTTCATTCATCATGATTACAGTGGAGATCATTCCTAGTTTGTGTCTTAGGTCAGGCCGCCGCCACTACCTCATCTGACTGTTTACCACAGTCTCAAGTGGATCTGTTCTATTCCCCTCCACGTCAGCCCTGACTGACACACAACATGCACGCTTTCGTTCTCCACAATATGCTCTCATGCTGCTATACTGTTTGATAGTACACAACAAAAATACAATCCTCCGTGCATCTCTTGCGAGGGGGTGGTTGGAAGGCGGAGAATGTCAACATCACGGACACCTGTGAAGTCCCATGGCATGATGAGGAGGTAATTGTTGTTGTCTGAGTTTAGACGATACTCAGGGCCAGATGTGAGAGGATGCAGGAGGAGTCTGGAACAAATTAGGGGAGCGATTTTATTTGCTGTTTTTGCTTAATTATTTTCCATTCATAAAAAAAGACCTGCCGCCGTTGCTATACAAGGTCTATATTTTGTTGGTGCTTACCTGTCTATTGTCCGAAGTGATGTTACTGAATATCTCCCATGTGTCATGCTGTCCCCTTCCCCTTTCTCCCCCTCCCCTGCCCCATCACAGGACTAGGAGAAAAACATGGGCAGCACTGTGTCGCCAGTCCCTATGTCAAAGTGTTTATTATCCACATCAGCTCTGATACTTATCTGCTGTCCTGGGATCAGCCCCTCTGCCCTCAGTTCTGGTTTACATTGCATCATTTTAAATAAGACATTCTGGCATTGGGCAGCTAACGCCAAACCCCCTCCCAAAACTCAATACAGACACACACACAGACGCACACATGTACGCATGCACAAGCATGCGCGCGCGCGCGCACACACACACACACACACACACACACACACACACACACACACACACACACACACACACACACACACACATCCAGCCCCCACCTCGAATCTCACTTAAGACGGATTGGGATGTTGCTAATTAGAGGGATATGCGTACAGCCTGGTGTCTGGATTAATCTGGCCCAATCTCCATCTCACAATGTTAAGTAATGCCTGTCATTACCACCAAACTATGGCACACACTGTACCTTTCCTATTACAAATATATATCTCTCTCCCTCTCTCCCTCTCTCCATCTCTCTCTCTCTCTCTCTCTCTCTCTCTCACTCAGCAGGTTCTGTCCATAGAGATGGTCACCTGAGGACCAAGACGGCTGGGTCTAGTCACAGCTGACCACATACAGTCCATATCATAAGTATTCACTCTCTTTGGATTTCTTCACATTTTATTGTGTTACAATGTGGTATTAAAATGGATTTAATTGTCTATTATTTTTGTATCTACACAAAAACACTCTCTAATGTAAAAGTAAATGAATTCAATGAATGAAAAATAAAAAGCTAATATGATTAGATAAGTATGTCAATACATGTTATAAACATATTTGGCAGCGATTTTAGCTGTGAGTCTTTTGGGGTACGTCTGTTAACGTTTTGCACACCTGTGCCATATTTGCCCATTATTCTTAAAAAAAAATATTCAAGCTCTGTCAAGTTGGTTGTTGTTAGACAGACATTTTCAAGTATTGCCATAGTTTTTCAAGCAGATTTAAGTCAAAACTGTAACTAGGCCACTCAGGTACATTCACTGACTTCTTGGTAAGCAACTGAAATGTAGAGTTGGCCTTGTGTTTTAGACTATTGCCCTACTAACAGGTTAATTTGTCTCCCAGTGTCTGGTGGAAAGTAGACTGAACCAGGTTTTCCTCTAGCATTTTGCCTGTGGTACGGTCCATTCTGTTTATTTTTATCCTGACAAACTCCCTTGTCCTTGAAGATGAGAAGTTTACCCATAACATGATGCAGCCACCATCATGCTTGAAAATATGGAGAGTAATATTCAGTATCACCTGTTTAGTCCCTTGTTGCAAACATGATGCATGTTTTGCTATTTTTGTCCTATACAAGCTTTCTTCTTTTTGCTCTGTCATGTGGGTTAGTATTGTAACTACAATGTTGTTGATCCATCCTCACTTTTTTTTCTAAAATCACAGCCATTAACTACCATGTTGTTGTGTTACTACCATGTTGTGTTCATGTTGCGTTGCTACCATGCTGTGTTGTCATGTGTTGCTGCCTTGCTTTGTTGTGTTTTTAGGTCTCTCTTTATGTAGTGTTGTGTTGTCTCTCTTGTCGTGATGTGTGTTTTGTCCTATATTTTTATTACATTTTTTATTTTTAATCCCAGCCCCCGTCCCCGCAGGAGGCCTTTTGGTAGGTCGTCCTTGTAAATAAGAATTTGTTCTTAAGTGACTTGCCTAGTTAAATAAAGGTGAAATACAAATAAAAACTGTGTTACTGTTTTAAAATCACCATTGGCTTCATGGTGAAATCCCTAGAGTGAGTGGGGAATATGATGATATTGAAAAAACAAAACATTTGCGAGGCATTGGAAAAGCCTCCTCGTCTTTGTGGTTGAAACTGTGCTTGAAATGCACTCCTCGACTGAGGGACCTTACAGATACATGTATTTGTGAGGCACAGAGATGGGGTAGTCATTCCAAAATCGTGTTAACCCCTATTGAACACAGAGTGTGTCCATGATACTTACTATATTTGTAACGGCGTTCTTCGTTTGTAGAAAGAGAGTCGGACCGAAATGCAGCGTGGTGGTTACTCATGACTTTAATGAAAAAGTGACACATGAAATAACTCAATAAATACAACAAACGGAACGAGAAACCTAATTACAGCCTATCTGGTGAGACTACACAGAGACAGGAACAATCACCCACGAAATACACAGTGAAATCCCGGCTACCTAAATACGGTTCCCAAACAGAGACAACGAGAATCACCTGACTCTGATTGAGAACCGCCTCAGGCAGCCAAGCCTATACAACACCCCTACTCAGCCGCAATCCCACATACTACAAACCCCAATAAGACAATACAATATCCCCATGTCACACCCTGGCCTGAACAAATAATAAAGAAAACACAAAATACTAAGACCAAGGCGTGACAATATTGTAACGGCTTTCTTCTGTGGACGAAGGATCGGACAAAAGCGCAGCGTGGTTAGTGTTCAACATGTTTAATAAAGACAATAAACGTGAACACTACAAAATACCAAAACAACAAATGTGAAAAACCGAAACGGTCCTATCTGGTGCATAGACACAAAGACAGAAGACAGGAAACAACCACCCACAAAACCCAACACAAAACAGGCTACCTAAATATGGTTCCGAATTAGAGACAATGACTAACACCTGCCTCTGATTGAGAACCATACCAGGCCAAACATAGAAATGGGAAAACTAGACACAACATAGAATGCCCACTCAGCTCACGTCCTGACCAACACTAAAACAAAGAAAAACACCAAATAACTATGGTCAGAACGTGACAGTACTCCCCCGCAAGGTGCCGACCCCGGCCGCAAAACCTGAACCTATAGGGGTGGGTCTGGGTGGGCATCTGTCCGCGGTGGCGGCTCTGCCGCAGGACGTGGACCCCACTCCACCATAGCCTTTGTCAGCTTTAGTCTCCTCCTAGGAACGGCGACCCTTGCCGCCAACCTAGGACTGGCAACCCTACTAAAGGGCCCCACTGGACTAAACTAACTCCTCTGGACTGAGGGGCAGCTCCGGAATGAGGGGCAGCTCAGGACTGAGGGGCAGCTCAGGACTGAGGGGCAGCTCAGGACTGAGGGGTAGCTCAGGACTGAGGGGTAGCTCAGGACTGAGGGGTAGCTCAGGACTGAGGGGCAGCTCAGGACTGAGGGGCAGCTCAGGACTGAGGGGCAGCTCAGGACTGAGGGGCAGCTCAGGACTGAGGGGTAGCTCAGGACTGAGGGGTAGCTCAGGACTGAGGGGTAGCTCAGGACTGAGGGGTAGCTCAGGACTAAGAGGTAGCTCAGGCTGGTTGACGGCTCTGGCGGCTTCTGGCTGACTGACGGCTCTGGCAGCTTCTGGCTGAATGGCGGATCTGGCGGCTTCTGGCTGACTGACGGCTCTAGCGGCTCCTGGCTGACTGGCGGATTCTGGCTGACTGGCGGATCCTGGCTGACTGGCGGATCTGGCGGATCCAGGCTGACTGGCGTTCTGGTCTCTCTCACTCTCCGGTAAGCACAGGAAGTTGGCGCAGGTCTCCTACCTGGCTTCGCCTCACTCCCTGTGTGCCACCCCCAAGACATTGTTGGGGCTGCCTCTCGGGCTTCCTACCGCGCCGCCGTGCTGACTCCATTCACCGGTATCCCTCCTCACACTGCTCCAGAGAATCCCAGGTGGGCTCCGGTACTCTCCCTGGGTCGACCACCCACCTGTCTATCTCCTCCCAAGTAGTGACACAGTCCAGATCTCACTCCCATGTCCAGAAATCCTGACTTCGCTGCTGCTGCCCATTACCACGCCGCTTGGTCCTTTTGTGGTGGGTGGTTCTGTAACGGATTTCTTCTGTGGACGAAGGATCGGACCAAAGCGCAGCGTGGTTAGTGTTCAATATGTTTAATAAAGACAATAAATGTGAACACTACAAATACCAAAACAACAAATGTGAAAAACCGAAACAGTCCTATCTGGTGCATAGACACAAAGACAGAAGACAGGAAACAACCACCCACAAAACCCAACACAAAACAGGCTACCTAAATATGGCTCCAGATCAGAGACAATGACTAACACATGCCTCTGATTGAGAACCATATCAGGCCAAACATAGAAATGGGAAAACTAGACACACAACATAGAATGCCCACTCAGCTCACGTCCTGACCAACACTAAAACAAAGAAAACACAAAAGAACTATGGTCAGAACGTGACATATATTATTAGACTCCTGAATGTATTTAGACTTGCCATACAAAAGGGGTGAATACTTGTTTAACAAAGACATTTTAGTTTTTTTTAAAACATAATTTGTAAAAATTTGAAGAACTTATTTTGTTTAGATGTGACAAAAAAATGAAATTATATACAATTTTATTCCACATTGTAACGCAACAAACTGTGAAAAAATTCAAACTCGGTGAAAACGTATGATATGCGCTGTATAATGTCAAATAATATTTAATGTATCCTGTGAATACGGTACATCATACTTGACCACAAACTTGACTTACTTATCTCATCCATTATTGTCTTTCTTAAACAGATTCAAGCACAAAACAGTTTACAGAACAACATATATATATTTTTTTACAAATAAAAAACAAAATTTTGTCAGTACAATACATATATAATTTGTGTATGTAGGCCTACTCTTGTCTATATACAATCTTTACTGGCTAGAGGGCAGTCTTACAGAATAAGCCTCAGAAAATCATTGAACATTATGTACCACTGTATCAATCAATTCCTTTTCCATCTACCCTACATGAAGGTGTATGAAGGAATATGTCTCTCAAATCTACTCCTCACCAAAAGGCTGCTATGCTGTCTTCAATCTGCAATGCAAAATTAACCTCTGTTTAATCTACGAGGGCCTCGATGAAGAGCCTGTGACAATGCGAGAGTTCAAATCCTGTTTGCCGTTCAATTATATTTCCTTGTTTCGGCTGTCCTTGAAGGGAAGCCGTCGCTCTTCCAGCTCTCTCCACACTATCCCGCTCTGTAATGAATGGCAACGCGAGACTCGGAGCACAGAGCAGAGAGGCGGGATACTGTGTCTGTGTCTGAGTGTGTGTGTGTGTGTGTACGTGTGTGTGTATGTGTGTACGTGTGTGTGTGTGTACGTGTGTGTGTGTACGTGTGTGTGTGTGTGTGTGTGTGTGTGTGTGTGAGAAAAGAGAATGATGCTTTGCCGCCTGTTGGGCAAAATTACTTTCTATTTGATGTGAAGGCCAGTGTGTGAAGGAGGATTTGAAAATGTCTAATGCTGATTGTGATTGCTAAGCAGAGTCAGCCCATTATATCATTGAATCTTTGTTAAGCAGCCCTTGAGAGCGCCTGACAGCATAATTAATCTTACCTTATGAACAAAGAAACCAGCTCAATAGCACTGAGGACGCTTATTAAAAATACTAAACACACTCTCCATTTAAAGGATAGCCTTTTTGAAATTGCAGGAGAGGTGTCTATCTTTTAGTTTTTCTTTTTTCGTCTGGAAGTGAAATGATATGAGTGGGGGAGGGATCGTTGTGTGGCAGAATGATGAATCATCACGTGCGACAATAAAACATATGAAACAATAATACCGTGCACCATAAAGCAGAGCAAATTATTTTCATTAAAAATGGTTTCGGATTTTTCATTATCTACTTCATCTAGTGCACTGGAAAATGAGGATACGATGAATGGTGTGTATATACACATTCCAATTCCTCCCAACAATTACACAATTTATTGAATAGAATGGATATATACATATTTTTTTTTGTTTAAATGTATAGTTTTCAACTATTGAAAACATACTACTGGAAACACATGATCCAAGCAATGACATTAATTATAGTGGTAGTACCATACTACATATTGATGTCATGTGTGAGTGAACAATGAATAGGCTGACCAAAACACTGCAAATGTTTGCAATCATGTCCAGGAAGTGAAAATTTTATGGAGCATGGCGTCTTTACATAGAGTTTATGAATGTTGATACTGCAGTTGTTTTTAGCCTGGAAAGGACTACATCAGACACTGTACCACAAGCCATAAGAAGCCCAAATAACTTCAGGTCAAAGAGGGTTGACCCTCATGACTAAACTAAGAAAGCCAGCTAACAGGTCAAGTTTCGCCTGGCCGTTTTACGGCAGAGAGGTGGTTGTGCTGCTTTGAGGCTCCTACTGCCCCTCCTCCTGGTCCACAAGAGAACCAGGCCCAGCCACTTAGTCCACCAGGACCTCTTAAACACCACTTCTCTGGGGTTGGAGTGATCTGGGCCAGGGGGTGGAGAATATTAATTTAGCAGAAACACAAGCTCAGGAGAAACATACAAGCCAGAGCGATCAGACTTGCAACCGCAGAATCATTTTAATATATTCCCTGTGCTACTTGTGAATATTAATAAAATATGAATTATTAATTTTGCCTTTGGCAGGGCAAGATATACTAGTTTTAATTAGTGTACTGTACTCTTATACAATTAAAAAATAATTGATGTCCATATAGAAAGGCGTTTTCTATGATCGCCTTTATTGTTGTTGTCAACACAGTCTGCAGTAAGATGCTTGCCTCCCTGTTTTCTTGTCCACTCTGCATTGATGGTACTTTCTTGGGTCAACCCATGCACAATAATTTACATAAAGAACATAGAAGCTACATAATGAGACATTTTAAATGATACACATAACAGACTTACACTCTTAGGAAAAAAGGGTTCCAAAAGGGTTCTTCAGCTGACCCAATAGGAGAACCTATCATGGATCAAGGTGAGACCCAGATACAGACTGTTGAAGTAACACTGTTTATTGTAGCAACAGGGGCAGAGAAAGACAGGTCCAAGGCAGGCAGGGGTCCAGCGTAAGGCAAAGGTACAGGACGGCAGGTGGACAGGGACAGGCAGGGTTCAGTAATCCAGAGGTGGAGCAAAGGTACAGGACAGGCAAAGGTCAAAACTGGGAAACTAGCAAAGAGAGGCTGGGAAACAAGCTGACAGGAGAAACGCTGGTAAGCTTGAACGAACAATACGAACTGGCAACAAACAAACAGAGAACACAGGTGTAAAAACACGGGATCATTTGGAAGATGGGCAACACCTGGAGGGGGTGGAGACAAGCACAAGGACAGGTGAAACAGATCAGGCGTGAAAGATCCTTTTTGGTTCCAGGTAGAACCCGTTTTGGTTCCAGGTAGAACCCTTTATGGAAAGGGTTCTACATGGAACCCTAAAGGGTTCTACCTGGAGCCAAAATAGTTATACCTGGAACCAAAAAGGGTTCTTCAAAGCGTTATCTTATGGGGAGAGCCGAAGAACCCTTTTAGGTTCGAGATAGCACTTGTACACCGATAGTGTATAATATTGTGATGATGAGAAACGGCCTATATGCACGTTCA
Organism: Oncorhynchus keta; assembly: GCF_023373465.1. Taxonomy (NCBI): domain Eukaryota; kingdom Metazoa; phylum Chordata; class Actinopteri; order Salmoniformes; family Salmonidae; genus Oncorhynchus; species Oncorhynchus keta. The sequence goes on from NC_068422.1 coordinate 63,438,548, forward strand.
ACAACAAGACTGCCTTAAGGATAATGAGTCCCACTTGTGATCTTACAGGGCTAATATATTGTCAATACAGTTATGTAAATCATTGATAGTTACAAAATGTGTATACTACATACTACATCTGTATGCAGTCTTTAACAGCAACACACCTAGAGTACATACATCTAGTTTGTGTTCTACACAGCATGTGTTTCACAGGAGGTTGGTGGCACCTTAATTGGGGAGGATGGGCTCGTGGTATTAGCTGGAGCGGAATTGGTGGAATGGTATCAAATAAATCAAGGCCAATCCATTTACTGCGTTCCGGCCATTATTATGAACCGTCCTCCGCAGCCTCGACCGATGTGTTGTAGTCCATGTGAGTTCTGTAACCCTTTCCCAACATCTTTGTATAAAGGCATGTGCGTATGTGCCGTTTGCCTGTGCATGCACATTCTGAATGTGTGTGTATGGTTGCTTTGGTATGTTTGTCTCTTTGCCTCCCTCTCTGCATGGCGAAGTGGCAGATGGATGTTTGAGAAGCAGGAAATCTGCTCCTGTCCATGTCAGTTCTGCTCCAAAGAGCAGTGATAACTGAATAATAATCCTGATAGTGTGCCCTCTCCCTCTATCTTTCTCCTTCTCTGTCACAGCCTTTATCCTTCTGTCTCCTTATCACATGCACAGACTCTGGCCCTTCTTAGCAAATTACTATGCTTAAATTAAAGAGGACTTGAGTGACACAGCTCTCAGGATTGATAGAGCTCAGGGATCTACAAACACTGCTATCCCACTGGACTAAAACTGGTTGACTTGTTTCCACGTCATTTCAACCAAAACAACTCAATGATATAAACAACATTTTTGGGGGTTGAAATTACATGAAACAACGTTGATTCAATCCGTTTTGGTCCAGTGGGATAGCAGGGTTTGATCCCTGACCTCTATAAATAGTGAGAGCAGTCTCACTCAAGTCCTCTTTAATTTAAGCATGGTAATTTGGTAATTCAGTGTGGACAACTGATTGGATTTGAAAAAAGTGATCTATGTATTTCATATTTTATCACCCAACTTTTAACCTAAATCCAATGACATGGTGACATTTTTGTTGATTTCACATTGAATTCACGTTAGCTGACAACTCAACCTGTATATCGAAACTAGACGTTGAACTGACATCTGTGCCCAGTGGAAATGTACTCCTAGAGTCGATGTTCACACCCACACGGAAATCTAATAAGGATAACTAAACAATCTCTATCTGTCTAAGCTCGAGGCATCCGCCGATGTTGGCCTTCTTCAACTCTAGTGAAAGGTGGCAGAGCAACAGCAGTGTTTGACAGACCAGGAGATTGTCACAAAAACGTCTGAACAGTTTGGGATAGGATCATCTATGGAAAGATGAAACTCTCACGGACATGATGGTGTTCTCCGTTTTGCTTTACATCCCCCACAAGTGTCACAGGACTCGTCTGAAGGTAACCCAGTAATGGGACACAAAACAAATGGAAGTGAATAGGGCATTTCCATGTAAAATGTATACGTTTTTTCCATGATAAAAAAAAGTATACACTACCGGTCAAAAGTTTTAGTTTTTTTTTCTTCATTTTTTAAAAACTATTTTCTACATTATAGAATAAGAGTGAAGACATCAGCACTATGAAATAACACATATGGAGTCATGTAGTAACCACAAAAGTGTTAAACAAATCAAAATATATTTTATATTTGAGACTTTTCAAAGTAGCCACCCTTTGCCTTGATGACAGCTTTGCACACTCTTGGCATTCTCTCAACCAGCTTTGTGAGGTAGTCACATGGAATGCATTTCCATTAACAGGTGTGCCTTCTTAAAAGTTCATTTGTGGAATTTCTTTCTCTCTTAATGCGTTTGAGCCAATCAGTTGTGTTGTGACAAGGTAGGGGGGGGGCATACAGAAGATAGCCATATTTGGTAAAAGACCAAGTCCATATGGCAAGAACAGTTCAAATAATCAAAGAGAAACGACAGTCCTGACCGTCATTACTTTAAGACATACAGAACATTTCAAGAACTTTGAAAGTTTCTTCAAGTGTAGTCGCAAAAACCATCATGCACTATGATGAAACTGGCTCACATGAGGACCATCACAGGAATGGAATACCCAGAGTTACCTCTGCTGCAGAGGATATGTTCATTAGAGTTACCGGCCTCAGAAATTGCAGCTCAAATAAATTCTTCACAGAGTTCAAGTAATAGAAACATCTCAACATCAACGGTTCAGAGGAGACTGTGTGAATCAGGCCTTCATGGTCAAATTGCTGTAAAGAAACCACTACAAAAGGACACCAATAAGAAGAAGAAACTTGTTTGAGCCAAGAAACATGAGCAATGGACATTAGACTGGTGGAAATGTGTCCTTTGGTCTGGAGTTCAGATTTGAGATTTTTGGTCCCAACCGCTGTGTCTTTGTGAGACGCGATGTGGGTGAACGGATGATCTCTGCATGCGTGTTTCCCACCATAAAGCATGGAGGAGGAGGTGTTATGGTGTGAGGGTGCATTGCTGGTGAACTGTCTGTGATTTATTTAGAATGCAAGGCACACTTAACCAGCATGGCTGGCACAGCATTCTGCAGCGATACGCCATCCCATCTGGTTTGTGCTTAGTGGGACTATATTTTGTTTTTCAATAGGACACCTCCGGGCTGTGTAAGGGCTATTTTACCAAGAAGGAGAGTGATGGCGTGCTGCATCAGATGACCTGGCCTCCACAATTCCCCGACCTCAACCAAATTGAGATGGTTTGATATGAGTCGGACCGCAGAGTGAAGGAAAAGCAGCCAACAATTGCTCAGCATATCTGGGAACTCCTTCAAGACTGCTGGAAAAGGATTCCAGGTGAAGCTGGTTGAGAGAATGCCAAGTGTGCAAAGCTGTCAAGGCAATGGGTGATTACTTTGAAGAATCTAAAATATGAAATATATTTTGATGTGTTTTACACTTTTTTGGTTACTACCAGACTCCATATGTGCTGTTTCATGGTTGTGATGTCGTCACTATTATTCTACAATGTAGAAAATAGTAAAAAGATAGAAAAACCCTTGAATGAGTAGGTATTCTAAAACTTTTGACCGGTAGTGTATATGTTTTCTGAGCTTTCTTATATCTCTCAGTTATAGGACAGACATTTCACAAATACTTCCTCTTGATTTATTCTTAGACTCTGTTTTTCCATGTATGAATCGGATATTCAATGCATTTCTATGGGCTAAATAAAACCGAGGCAGACTTCAAAGAATGACTCCTCTTCAGTGATTGCAATTTTACTTCTGAGGGACATATTTAGAGGTTAAACACCATACTTTCTTTCACAGCTTACATTCATCAGGTTTGGTGAGGTGAAGCTGTGCTTCTCTCTTTCTCTCTCGTCTGTAGTTATCTCTCTCCATCTCTCTCTCTCTCTCTCTCTCTCCATGGATTAAGCTGCAGGAGGCCACTTGTATATCATGTGACTCACTGCCATCAGCACCTTCACATGTAAATTCAAATTCAGTACTTCTCCCCTGAGAAAGGAAAAGAGGAAAGAGAGAAAAAACCGAAAGGAGGGATTCTGACACTCATATCAAGGTGGAAAAAACTCAGAACCCCAGCTAATGGAGTTGGCATGAAATTTGAGGATTTAATATTGCATGCGGTTGGTTTTTTTTGTGCAATTGACCAACATGACATGCCTAACTGTATAAATGGGTGGCTTTATGATGATAAGATCACTGGCTAATAAGATATTTATGTGACAGGCCGACGTATCCATCTCCTCGCTGTCATCTTCACGCCTCGCCAAGCCGGTGAGGATCAAACGCAAATTCTCCAAATGGGGTCGTTAAATGGAGAGGAAATTTTATAAATTCATATTTTGGAGGAACTAAAGGAGGAAGTTAAGTTCTGACAAATATGTTTGAGTGAAAGAGGTATTCAATATTTTAGCGGGATCGTCTAAAGTGAACAATCTGTCAATTTCCTAAGGGATTTCTACACATTTTGACAATAATATGAACAATTTAAACTTATTCATGGAATCATACTATACTGTATGCTCGTATACAAACACTCTCCTGAGCAGAATTATCTGGAGGGACCAATTAACAGGCAACTTGGCGACAGGAAGTGTCTTTGGTTGTCACAAGGCTTCTCATCAACCCTGGACCCCATGTTTGAATAAGGAGGCCTGTCATGGCATCTGTAACAGCGACACATGTGAATGGTTGTGTGTTTTCACTCCCCACATGCATGTCAACATGGCAAGCGTGGCCCGCGCTAATTAGCTTTAATGGTGCTAATGAAGGAGCTGACGTTGTAACACCCAGTTTCAAGACAGCTGCCCGAAGTAGACAACGTAAACAAACATTTCACACATTCAACAATGACTGGATATAAGCAAGTGGAGTATTTTCTGTCACAATCCTTTGACACACCTGCACTTCTGCAGAACTTTGTGACATAAAGCTTACTACATTCATAATAGTCAAGTATGTGGCAATGTACTATATGCCCTGCATGCTGAGGCAGGTGTGAATAGACCCGTAGGCCTACATACATTTGACATCGCTGAATCCTTTACACTACACCTACTTTCCCTGTATGTTTTCAATTGAGTAAACCACGTGTTTAACCATGATGTGCTGTAGACAACCAGCTTGAGGAAAGCCACATGTTCCCTTTCCTCCTCTGCCTTCCTCCTCCCCTTAAATCTCAATGGAGCTCCAGTGTACTCAAATCAAAGTTAATTTGTCACACGCGCCGAATACAACAGGTTACAGTGAAATGCTTACTTACAGGCTCTAACCAATGGTGCGAAAAAAGGTATGTGTGTGTGTGTGTGTAGGTAAGTAAAGAAATAAAACAACAGTAAAAAGACATTTGAAAAAAGAGTAGTGAGGCTATATACAGACACCTGTTAGTCAGGCTTATTGAGGTAGTATGTACATGTAGATATCTTTAAAGTGACTGTGCATACAGTATATGATGAACAGAGAGTAGCAGAAGCATAAAAAGAGGTGTTGGCAGGTGGTGGGACACAATGCAGATAGCCCGGTTAGTCAATGTGATGGAGCACTGGCTGTTCGGGCCAATTTAGGTAGAATGTACATGAATGTAGCAGTGGCACTCCGGTACCGCTTGCCATGCGATAGTAGAGAGAACAGTCTGTGACTGGGGTGGCTGGGGTCTTTGACAATTGTTAGGGCCTTCCTCTGACACCGCCTGGTGTAGAGGTCCTGGATGGCAGGCAACTTTGCCCCAGTGATGTACTGGGCCGTACGCACTACCCTCTGTAGTGCCTTGCGGTCGGAGGCCGAGCAATTGCCGTACCAGTCAGTGATGCAACCGGTCAGGATGCTCTTGATGTTGCAGCTGTAGAACCTTTTGAGGATCTCAGGACCCATGCCAAATCTTTTTAGTTTCCTGAGGGGGAATAGGATTTGTCGTGCCCTCTTCACAACTGTCTTGGTGTGTTTGGACAAATTTAGTTTGTTGCTGATGTGGACACCAAGGAATTTGAAGCTCTCAACCTGCTCCACTGCAGCCCCGTCAATGAGAATGGGGACATGCTCGGTGCTCCTTTTCCTGTAGTCCACAATCATCGTTGAGGGATAGGCTGTTATTCTGGCACCACCCGGCCAGGTCTCTGACCTCCTCCCTATATGCTGTCTCGTCATTGTCGGTGATCAGGTCTACCACTGTTGTGTCGTCAGCAAACGTAATGATGGTGTTGGAGTCGTGCCTGGCCATGCAGTCGTGGGTGAACAGGGAGTACAGGAGGGGACTGAGCATGCACCCCTGGGGATCTCCAATGTTGAGGATCAGCGTGGCAGATGTGTTGCGGGTGGCGGCCTGTCAGGATGTCCAGGATCCAGTTGCGGAGGGAGGTCTTTAGTCCCAAGATCCTTAGCTTGGTGATGAGCTTTGACGGTACTATGGTGTTGAATGCTGAGCTGTAGTCAATGAACAGCATTCTCACGTAGGTGTTCCGTTTGTCCAGGTGGGAAAGGGCAGTGTGGAGTGCAATAGAGGTTGCATCATCTGTGGATCTGTTTGGGCGGTATGCAAATCGGAGTTGGTCTAGGGTTTCTGGGATAATGGAGTTGATGTGAGCCATTACCCGCCTTTCAAAGCACTTTATGGCTACGGACCTGAGTGCTATGGATCTTTAGTCATTTAGACAGGTTGCCTTTGTGTTCTTGGGCACAGGGACTATGGTGATCTGCTTGAAGCATGTTGGTATTACAGACTCAATCAGGGACATGTTGAAAATGTCAGTGAAGACACCTGTCAGTTGGTCAGCACAAGCCCGCAGCACACGTCCTGGTAATCAGTCTGGCCCTACAGCCTTGTGTATGTTGACCTGTTTAAAGGTCTTACTCACGTCGGCTACGGAAAGCGTGATCACACAATCGTCCGCAACAGCTGATGCTCTCATGCATGCCTCAGTGTTGCTTACCTCGAAGCGAGCATAGAAGTGATTTAGCTCGTCTGGTAGGCTCGTGACACTGGGCAGCTCACAGCTGTGCTTCCCTTTGTAGTCTGTAATAGTTTGCAAGCCCTGCCACATAAGACGAGCGTCGGAGCCAGTGTAGTATGATTCAATCTTAGCCCTGTATTGACGCTTTGTCTGTTTGATGGTTCGTCGCAGGACATAGCGGGATTTCTTGTAAGCTTCCGGGTTAGAGTCGCGCACCTTGAAAGCGGCAGTTCTACCCTTTAGATCAGTGCGAATGTTGCCTGTAATCCATGGCTTCTGGTTGGGGTATGTACGTACAGTCACTGTGGGGACGACATCCTCAATGCACTTATTGATAAAGCCAGTGTCTGATGTGGTGTACTCCTCAATGTCATCGGAAGAATCCCGGAACATGTTCCAGTCTGTGATAGCAAAACAGTCCTGTAGTTTAGCATCTGCTTCATCTGACCACTTTTTTTATAGACCGAGTCACTGGTGATTCCTGCTTTAATTTATGCTTGTAAGCAGGAATCAGAAAGATAGAGTTGTGGTCGGATTTACCAACTGGAGAGTGAGAATTTTTTTCCCTCTGGTTGCACATTTAACACGTTGATAGAGTTTTGGTAGAACTGTTTTAAGTTTCCCTGCATTAAAGTCTCCGGCCACTAGGAGTGCCACCTCTGGGTGGGTGGTTTCGTGTTTGCTTATTTCCTTATACAGCTGACTGAGTGCGGTGTTAGTGCCAGCATCAGTCTGTGCTGGTAAATAAATAGCCAGTGTGGCTTGCAGTTTATCACAATATACTCTACTTCGGGCGAGCAAAATCTAGAGACTTCCTTAGATTTCGCGCACCAGTTGTTGTTTACAAATATGCACAGACCGCCCTTCTCGTCTTTCCGGAGTGTGCTGTTCTATCCTGCCGGTGTAGCGTGTATCCCGCTAGCTGAATATCCATGTCGTCATTCAGCCATGATTCTGTGAAGCATAGGATATTACAGTTTTTGATGGCCCGTTGGTAGGATATTCGTGATCTTTCCTTGTCTAGTTTATTGTCCAATGATTGCAAGTTGGCAAGTAATATTGACGTAAAAGGCAGCTTTCCTAGTTGTCTTCTGCGGGTCCGGACGAGGCATCTGGGTCTTCGTCCTCTGTGTCGCTTCCTTTTGCGAATATTTGGGATGTCTGCCCTGTGGGGTGTTTGGAGAATATCGTTTGAGTCCTGCTTGTTGTTGTTGTTGTTGAAGAAGTCTTTGTCTAATCCGAGGTGAGTGATCGCTGTCCTGATATCCAGAAGCTCTTTTCTTCCGTAAGATACGGTTGCAGAAACATTATGTACAAAATAATATACAAATATTGCGGGGAAAAAAACACACATAAAAGCACAATTGGTTAGGAGACTGTAAAACAACGGCCATGTCCTCCGGTGCCATTTTGTGTATTATCCAGGGTGGCACCGTTGATAGATGAGATACTGTCTCAATTACAAGGGTACAACATTGCCTTTCCAAGCTAAAAGCGGGATTCTTTTTTCTTTCAAAAGGGTGATATTGTATTATGACATCTCTCAAATCTAAACTGCAATACTATTCAAGCCCAGCACACAAACAAAGCTAAGGGTGGCACTGTACATACCATATAACACACCACTATCTGATGCTGGGATACCACTTCTGTTGTAAATAAGCACTTTAAAAGATACCGTAGGTTATAGTTGTAGCATACCAGCTCAAAATGTGTATGTATTTTAATATTATGTCACTGTACATTCAAGAGGGTGAGTAAGGTCAAGGAACGTAAACAAAGAGATAAGATCATATTAAAAGCATTTTTCTTATGGCACAATGCTAAAGCAGCCAAAGCCTGAGCATTAATCTTAATTCTGCTGAGATTTGTGAAAGGGGAGATTGAGAGGGGGCCGATGATGCAGGGTGTTCTGAGGCGGACATCTTGAAGCGTGATGTTGAGCTATGTTCCTGGTCGGGCAGGGGAGGCATCGACATATAAAATGGTTGTAAATTTGCATTAGGCTCAATCCATCATAGGCGAGGGTAGAGCGCAGGGACAATGTGCAAGCTGCTCTGTTCTACACAGCAGAGCAGGCAGCCTCTGACAGATTCCTATTTAAGTGACTGTGAATGCAACAATTCCACAAATAATTTGTCAAGCGGTGCAGCTGAACTAGCTCTGAACCCTACTCCTCACACACATGCCCAGTGCTTCCTCTCTCCCTGCCACCCTCTCTCTCTCTGAGGCTCAGTAAGACATATCTTGCTTTTATGTGTTTGCAGCATGACATGTGTACTTAAGCAAACTGGGATTTCTGTATCTCATACAGAAAATGTATGCTTTTAAACGAACCAAAAGCCCAATTTATGTACTTTCCTTGTATTTTTGAATTTCCCTGAGCAATATAATCTCAACAGAATATGTTGATTTGTTACATATTCAGCCCAAACTCCAGTGTCTTTCCAGACATATTTAGACTGTTGAAATTATAGCATGGCATTTTATTTGCATGGTAATTTACAACTGTCCACTAGAGGCTAAGGCGTTGGGGATGAGGATGGGTTTAAACCGCGAGCTATGGCTCCAAGCATTGTTTGTTCAATCCCAGTGCAAAGCACTTGTTTTTTTTTTTACTTGTTAAATTTTTTGTTTTTCCGTTTTTAGCCCTATCCCTAACCTTTACCACACGAAATGAATGACTAAACTAAAGTTTAGGTTGAACTTTTTCACAGTTTGACTGAGGGATAACATATGGCAAAATATGCCGTAATTAAAAAGGGCAAGACATATAGTATCTCTGTTGCCAGCAGCTATGTCAAATGTCAAAATGTTCTTTCGAGGTTTTGTTGCACTTATTCTAGATGAACCGTTCTATCTAGCTAGCTACAGTATAAACGAATTACAGATTTTAGGCTCGAAGCTTAAAGATGCCTACAGTGGGGTCCAACATGATTGACAACTTTGTTAAAGATGAGCAATAATGACTGTATAAAATAAATAATTAAAATACTGAGCTATATCTTTTTTTTTCTTTCAAAGAAGGTAGGCATCAAAAGATAGTTATAAATAAAGTAGTTTAAAGGTTTAGTATGGTCCCAGAGGGGTCAGGTTAAATGCGGAAGACAAATTTCCGTATACCCTTTCCCCTTCCCTTTCCATATTCTTAGCACGCGGTGACTGCATCAAGGTTGTGACTCTACAACACTTGTTGGATGCATTTGCAGTTAGTCTTGCTATCCAGCTTTAGCATATCTATGGGTATTTGCTTAAATAAACCATCCAAAATGTTCAACACCATTCTTATTTTAATTTTATAAGAGCTATGTAACAATCTAGTCAGCCAGCGAGCTTCAAACTAATTGAAGCTGGAGGAGCTTGTGTAGGAACCAATATGCTTGCATATTCTGTTCTATGAGGAGTTTGTGTAGGAACCAATATGCTTGCATATTCTATTCTATGAGGAGTTTGTGTAGGAACCAATATGCTTGCATATTCTATTCTATGAGGAGTTTGTGTAGGAACCTATATGCTTGCATATTCTATTCTATGAGGAGTTTGTGTAGGAACCAATATGCTTGCATATTCTGTTCTATGAAGAGTTTGTGTAGGAACCAATATGCTTGCATATTCTGTTCTATGAAGAGTTTGTGTAGGAACCAATATGCTTGCATATTCTGTTCTATGAGGAGTTTGTGTAGGAACCAATATGCTTGCATATTCTGTTCTATGAGGAGCTTGTGTAGGAACCAATATTTTTGCGTATTCTATTCTATGAGGAGTTTGTGTAGGAACCAATATGCTTGTATAGTCTATTCTATGAGGAGTTTGTGTAGGAATCAATATGCGTGCATATTCTATTCTATGAGGAGTTTGTGTAGGAATCAATATTCTTGCATATTCTATTCTATGAGGAGTTTGTGTAGGAACCAATATGCGTGCATATTCTATTATATGAGGAGTTTGTGTAGGAACCAATATGCTTGCATATTCTATTCTATGAGGAGTTTGTGTAGGAACCAATATACTTGCATATTCTATTATATGGGGAGTTTGTGTAGGAACCAATATACTTGCATATTCTATTATATGAGGAGTTTGTGTAGGAACCAATATTCTTGCATATTCTGTTCTATGTATAGGACATTAAATCCTGACAAATTAAAACTTGAATAGCATAATATGAAAGGCATTTTCCATTAATCAGTAAATGCTGTCTTTTTTCTTGTTTCCTAAATGATCAATGATACTACCCTTAATACAACACTGGATACATATTGTAGAGTCCCAGCTTTACTGAGAATGTAACTGAAAACAGTCTGCACATAAAGAAGAAAAAACAATGATATTGTATTATTCACACAATAATGACCTCAACGCACTGCATCAGCAGTGTTATTTATCAAAAACAGGCTGTGAGCAGGGTGAAGGATGTCCCTTATCTGTTCCTGTCAGTGGGGACATTCGTCATGGGAAAGTTTGGCTCAGATCTGTTGGAAGGGGGGGGTCCTCGTTGTCATTTCAAATTGCTAATCAATCATGGGATCAGGCGGTTCGGTCGGGGAGATTACAGAGCGCCTTCCTGCTAACAGACTGGGCCATTTGTGAGGGCCTGGCCCATGCAGATGAGGCCAGTCCGGCAGTTTGACATTGTTGATCACACAGCGAGGGGAAGAGAGAGGGAGGGATAGAGTGAGAGAGGGAGACAGACAGAGGGAAAGAGTGTGCCTTAAGCAATGAATTCAGAGAGGGCATACTAGAAAGGGAAAAGTGTTCATTCATCATTATTGTCACGGGCTTTCGCAAATGATAACAATTTGTCTTCATCCTATTTTTAGACAAAGAGGCACAATAGCCATTTTGCCAGATGGAATGGTGGGCCTATATTGCAATATGCTACTTTTTGTTAAGTGTTCTTTATTTTGAATTGTTTCATTATTTTTCTTCCATTAATTGGTTCTATAAGGAGCTGACTTTTGCAACTCTTGCATGAAAACATACATGCCATCAAACTGCGAAAATAGATTTACTATGAAATATTCCAAAGTATAGAGAGCTGCATGGTACACATTGCTGCATGGAGTGAGATATATTGACAGGACAAAACATAAAAAGGTAGAAAGAGGGAACCAGCGGCAGGCCACAGCCTCGATCTCCCTGATGGACCCATGAGTGGGTCAAAGTTGTGACTGAGAGGGATGAAGACAAATGGATCGGGGTATAGGATGTATGGGGTTCTTATAATTGACATCTAACGTGTATGGTGACCTGGTGACTCTGAGGTTACTCTAGGGCACCTTATTAAAGGACGCCATTCGTTTGGCCAATTGGAGGATCGGAGATTTTTTGCAATTATCTTCACTTGAAATCTATAACAAATGACTTTGCATGAGTCTTGAAATGCTTTTGAAACATAAGCACATGCAGAAGGAGCAAGCTGCTTGCTGGCTTATCATCTCCATTAATATGGAAAGAACGTTTCATTATTTGGTGAATCATTTGATGAGGTTTTTAAACATATTGTGCCGTGTTAGTTAAGACAGCTCATGTAGGCTACATGTCACATTTACTGGGGGGGTTGTACATACAACACGGTCTCACCTTTGAGAGAAGGAGATGAACAGGAAAACACTTCACACCAAGGGGCTTGTGGGACATACCCGCTCCTGTTTACTCAACTCCGGCTAAATCCTTCAATCTTCTCCCTGCAAAATCTCCTCTGCTGTGGATCGCTATTGATATGTGCATGGGGCTGCCGCCTCTAAACACGGTTTAAAAACAGATTACTGCATAATTGCCTGTGCAAGCGCTCTTCTAAGAGTTTTTTTTTCTGTTCAAAGCCGACACACGGAGACCTCCATTAACACAGGGAAAACCTTCCTCACATTTGACTCTATTATTGTATTATTTTATTATTTATCACGCCTGATGTCATAGTTAGGGTAGTAAGCTTGGGTTAAAGGTATCAACCCATCGATATCAGTTCAATAGCCAGGTAGAGAATGAGACTCCGAGAGTTGGGAAGAGGGTGTAGCTTGTCAGAAGGCAACAGAACCTGTACAACTCAGGTCCGGGAATGGGATGGAATCAGCATAAATTGGGACTGAGATCTTGGAGCGTGTGTCGGATTACCACAACTGACAGCTGGGCATTACAATGTTCATGTACTTGTCCATCTGTGTTGGTGTGGAACATATGGCAACAATGAAAGCAGACCATGGTTACCACAAGTGTATTACATCATACATTTTACGGTATTATGTTTTCACTGATTACAACTCTTACTATATTTGATAGGATTACATTTGAAGCCAAATACAGAACATAAAGGAAACATAAATTATACCATAAATATAATGTCTTCACACCTTACACTGACTACTATAGCTATTGAAAAGGGTAAATGCAATAGAAATCAATGAAAATGTACACTTTCTGTATATATAATTATCGTATTCAGATATGTTACATACTTTGCATATGGTATGGCATCTTATTTTTATATATATATATATATATATATATATATCATATTTCAGACCGAAGCAGTAAACAATGATCTTCGGGTCCTGGAAAGAGACAGCAGGAAACCCAATGTGATTAATTGTGTGGAATGGCTGTTTTTTTTGTTGCTTTTACTTAATTTTTTCTAGGAGTTGTAAATTCCTCACGGGGGAATTGAAACACCAAGGCCAGTTGTTCCCCATTGAACACAAATCCATCCTACTCTGTGTGGGAGTGACAGATCCTTCTGATCCCTCCCCATCTCTCTACCGTCCCAGCATGCATTACCATATCGGCCCTAACCTGTAATTTATAACACATACACTGTATTCTTCTATTCCATGGATGTACCAAGGGCTCTTAAGAAGCTATTGATTTTTATTTGATGAAATGTCTGCTGGGTTGAAGCAAATTAGTGCGAGTTTAATCAAACCGCAATCAATACCTACTTAATAAAACAACCCCAGTTCACACACACACACACCAAAGTTAAATTCGATGGTGAATAGTTTGAGGAAAAAAGCATACAAAAATAGCGTATTATTTGTATGTTGGAGGGACTTGTGAGTTGTGGGCTCAGGTATAAAGGAAACAGATCAGTGAGGATTAGATTCTATTGAGTGCCATGGAATTGACTCAGGCCAGGCTCCATGTTGCGCTGATCCAATTCACATGTGAGACCACACAAAAGAATTACTTTAAAGTTATGGGTGCACCCAACATCCCCTCCCATCTGAAACCTCTCTGGACATCAATCATTTTCATAGGCCATCTGGGAGGTATTTTCAAGAAGGAAAAAGTATCACTTTTTTTCTCCACCAAAACAAAGTGAAAAAAAAAATCTGAGGGATTCCTTGGAGTTGGTTGTCTTTATATGCCTACAGTACACTATCTAAGAGTGGACATGCTCAAGTTCCAGCACCAGAAGGCTATTGCACTTCTTTATACACACACAGTATTTCTGTAAATGTTCATGTGTGTTTCCTATTGTATGTCCACATGCATACAATATATTCAACGGTATTATTGGGACTAATTCAATTAAGGGGTTGTCCTCATGAGGGGCACCAATAGGCGGTGGTTTGTCGAACTTAAACCCTCTACCGTAGCAACAGGTGGACTAGAAATTTGAGGGTGGTTGTGTCTCCATTTCATCACTGATATATAAAGTGGCTGCTTTTGTTGTTGTGAAGAGATGTTTTAAGTAACGTCGACTTGACATACTTGCATTCTCTCGGTTTGTGTGGTAGACCTCCAGACCATCAATAACCTCCAGTTACTGAAGTTTGTCCTATTTAGAGTAGAACTGACCTACATCTTCCCGGAGCTCTTTGAAGCCAAGATCCTCCCCGTCTGACCTCTTAGTCGGTCCTGTCTGCCTGTATCTCCATCCATCCATAGTGCCTGGGAGGGGGGGGCTGAGATGCCTGAGGGAGGTAGCCCTGAGGGAGAGGTAAAGAGAGACCCACAGCTCCTTAGGGGGTTGGTTCCAGTTAAAAGGAATGCTAGAGGGGGTAACATTAGAAACACTTGAAAGCCTCCATTTAGACTTATTAGGGGGGGGATTCCTGTAGATTTACAGTAGACTAGACCCTCGACCTCCACACAGACATAGACCATATGGCAAATGGTGGCATGTGCATGCATAGATTAATGATGAACTCTTTCCTGTCCCCATTGACGATAATGTTTCAAGATAATTAGGCGTCGTATTAGATGGTTTTGTTATGGATAGCATCTGTCTGTCATTCTTTTGGTACAGTAAATTGTGGTGTCAGCAACAGAGACTTTGCTGTAGAGCCTTTACTTTAGGAAAAAAAACAGGGATTTGTTTTGTTAATGACAGTAAAACTCATGAAATAATCTGGTAATCTGTAGATCGTCAGCATAACAAGGATTACATATCCCTCATGCAAGCTCTCCTATGGAAAATCAGCTCCCCTGCAGTGCCCCTGTTTCCCACACTTCCTCTAGAGTTAGCCCTGTTCATCCGCTTTGAAGAGAAGACGCATCAATGCACCGCTATGTCAGATTAGCAGTTCATAGACACTCTTTTTGTCCTCTTCTAGTTGGTAAACAAATTTGTCTTAATCCCTACAATTTTAACAAAAGCTGTCTTCAAAATAATGAAGGCTCAATGTAATTCATTAAAGCTACACCACATTGTCCATCCTCCAAAAATGGGAATGGAGACTATTTAAATCTCAATTGACAGCTGTTATAATGCTTTGCAATTTCCACTCTAGTGTTTTTGGTATTGCATTCTTATCATGTGCTTTTTCTTTGTATCGCCACTTGGTTCATATTTGCTACTTGACAATGTTCTTAATAACAACTTCATAAGAAACCTCAGCTCATATTAAGGAAAGACAAGTCTGCCTTTTACATGTTGGCCATCTTGTTTCCTTCCTTCCTAATAGACCTCTCTGCCTTTCCCACTCTCTCTCTCTCCCTCCTCTAGGCTGTCACTCAAAATGAGTGGCTGACGCATGAGCATGAATTGTTAAAAGCAGTTTTAGGTAAAGAGGGAGCAAGAGGGTAAAATATCCAGGATTTTCCTCCCATAGAAAAGTCAACCTCAATTTGTGTCAAGCATGGTTTAAAGACCTTGGGATTAAAGCCATAAACTGGCTGCTGTCAGGCCTGAAACCCTGCTCACATCCGAGTGCCAAACTGGCGTTGTTCAATATCATCTCACATTATATCATGTCACAGCGAGGTGATGGGGAGGCATCACAAACCTGACAGGTCCGATTCACACTGAGGGATTTCATGGACAGCGAGGGGAATCGAAGCTGACTGCATACAGCTCCCATCCAAAATGGGAAATCCATCCCCATGTGCATCGCAAAGCAACGGACACCATCTCCCTGCTCAATATACCTAGGATGAAAACAGGACATGTGTTGGAAAAAGAGAATACAGACCCTGTTCCCCTGTAATTTATTATGTTCTGCCATGAAGAGAAGTACAGTCATGATCAAATCAGAGCAGCAGTGGTGTAAAGAGGGGGTGGAGGGGGGAGGGGGGGGGGGATACTGCAAATAGTCTGGGTAGCCATTTGACTAGATGTTCAGGAGACTTATAGCTTTGGGGTAGAATCTGTTTAGGAGCCTCTTGGACTTAGACTTGGCACATCGGTACTGCTTGCCGTGCAGTATCAGAGATCTATGACTATGGTGGCTGGGGTCTTTGACAACTTTTAGGACTTTCCTCTGACACTGCCTGGTATAGAGGTCCTGGATGGCAGGAAGCTTGGCCCCAGTGATGTACTGGGCCGTTCATACTACCCTCTGTAGTGTCTTGCGGTCGGAGGCCGAGCAGTTGCAATACCAGGCAGTGATCAGTGATGCAACCAGTCAGTATGCTCTCAATGGTGCAGCTGTAGAACCTTTTGAGGATCTGAGGATCCATGCCAAGGCTTTTCAGTCTCTTGAGGGGGGAATAGGTTTTGTTGTGCCCTCTTCATGACTGCCTTGGTGTGCTTGGACCATGTTAGTTTGTTGGTGATGTGGACACCAAGGAACTTGAAGCTCTCAACTTGCTCCACTGCAGCCCTGTCAATGAGAATGGGAGCATGCTCTGTCCTCTTTATCCTGTAGTCCACAATCATCTCCTTTGTCTTGATCACGTTGAGGGAAAGTATGTTGTCCAGGCACCACCCGGCCAGGTCTCCGACCTTCTCCCTATAAGGCTGTCTCTTCTCGTTGTCGGTGATCAGGCTGTTGTGTCATTGGCAAATTTAATGATGGTGTTGGAGGCATGCCTGCTGTGCAGTCATGAGTGAACAGGGAGTACAGGAGGGGATTGAGCGGATGTGTTGTTACCTACCCTTACCACCTGGGGGCGGCCCGTCCGGAAGTCCAGGATCCAGTTGCAGAGGGAGGTGTTTAATCCCAGGGTCCTTAGCTTATTGATGAGCTTTGAGGGCACTATGTGGTGTTGAACGCTGTAGTCAATGAATAGCATTCTCACACAGGTGTTCCTTTTGTACAGGTGGGAAAGGGCAGTGTGGAGTGCAATACAGATTGCATCATCTGTGGATCTGTTGGGGCGGTATGCAAATTGGAGTTGGTCTAGGGTTTCTGGGATGATGGTGTTGATGTGAGCCATGACCAGCCTTTCAAAGTACTTTATGGCTACAGACGTGAGTGCTACAGGTCGGTAGTCATTTAGGCAGGTTACCTTAGTGTTCTTGGGCACAGGGACTATGATGGTCTGCTTAAAACATGCTGGTATTACAGACTTGGACAGGGAGAGGTTGAAAATGTAATTGAACACACTTGCCAGTTGGTCAGCTCACGCTCGAAGTACAAGTTCTGGATATTCCGTCTGGCCCTGCGGCCTTGTGAATGTTGGCTGCGGAGAGCATGATCACACAGTCTTCTGGACAGCTGGTGCTCTCATGCATGTTTCAGTGTTATTTGCCTTGAAGTGAGCATAGAAGAAGTTTAGCTCATCTGGTAGGCTTGTGTCACTGGGCATTTCTTGGCTATGCTTCCCTTTGCAGTCTGTAATGGTTTGCAAGCCCTGCCACATCCGACGAGCATCAGAGCTGGTGTAGTACGATTCGATCTTAGTCCTGTAATGATGTTTTGCCTGTTTGATGGTTCATCGGAGGGCATAGCGGGATTTCTTACTGAAAATGTGTGGATGTGACTGATGTGGTGTACTCCTCATTGCCATTGGAGGAATCCTGGAACATATTCCAGTCTGTGATAGCAAAACAGTCCTGTAGCTTAGCATCTGCTTCATCTGACCACCTTTTTATTGATCTAGTCACTGGTGCTTCCTGCTTTAATTTGTTCTTGTAAGCAGGAATCAGGAGGATATAATTATGATCAGATTTGCCAAATGGAGGGCGAGGGAGAGCTTTGTATGAGTCTCTGTGTGTGGAATATCCAGAGTTATTTTTCCTCTGGTTTCATATTTAACATGCTGATAGAAATTTGGTAAAACATATTTAAGTTTCCCTGCATTAACGTCCCCGGCTACTAGGAGCACCGCCTCTGGGTGAAAGTTTTCTTGTTTGCTTATGACGAAATACAGCTCATTCAATGCTGGCCTTTTCCCAGCCTCTGACTGTGGTAGTATGTAAACAGCTACCAAGAATATGGATGAAAACTCTTGTTGGTAGTGTGGTCTACAGCTTATCATGAGATACTCTACCTCAGGCGAGCAATATCTCAAGACTTCCTTAGATATCATGCACCTGCTATTGTTTAAATATATGCATAGACTGCCGCCCCTTGTCTTACCAGACACCGCTGTTCTATCCTGCCGGTACATCCTATAACCAGCCAGCTGTATGTTGATATTGTCGTCATTCAGACACGACTCTGTGAAGCATAAGATGTTACAGTTTTTAATGTCCATTGGTAGTTTAATCTTATATTTAACTCTTCAATTTTATTCTCCAAAGATTTCAAGTTTGCTAGCAGAATGGAAGGAAGTGGGGGTTTATTTTATCTCCTACAAATTCTCAGAAGGCTCGACCTTCGGCCCCTGTTTCTCCTCATACCCTTAATGCAGATCAAGGGTATCAGGGCTTGTTCCCGAGGAAGCAGTATATCCTTCGAATCGGGTTCATCAGAGTCGTGAAAGGAAAAAAAGGCTTCTGTTATCCGTGGTGAGTAATCGCAGTCCTGATGTCTAGAAGTTATTTTCGACCATAAGAGACGGTAGCGGCAACATTAAGTTACAAATAACATTAAGTTACAAATAACGCAAATAAACATACAAAAAAACACAATCGGCTGGGGACAAGTAAGACGTCTGCCTTCTCCTCCGTTGCCATCGTAACCCTTGGTGAAGTGATCAGAAGAGCTGACCTGGGTTAGATAATTAACATTCAGTATATGGATGAGTGGAATGTTACATGCAATTGGAAGCCTTTAAGAATGCATTTGTATCATTCCTCCACCAACACCTTACTCCGTCTCATTGTCTTCCTCCCTCCCCCTGTCCCCCACCTCTTCGTTGTTCTTCCCTCACTCACATATTCTCCTAGTCAATAACTAAAACACTTTGTGACAGCTCCCCTCTGTTGAGAGCTCTGTGGATGGTGGGGCCGCGGTGGTGCTCAGGCATAAATAAAGACTGCCAGGAGCAGGCAGAGCTATGACTGACAGCCGACAGGGCCCTAGCCAGCCGGCTGTCACTGTCATTACACCTCCGTCCTTCCTCTGGATGGCTTCTGGGCCTTATCACTCAAGGGTCCGCTAATTCACCAGAAAGATTGCACTGATAAGGCTTGCTCCTCACACACTTTTTTACCCCGCCTCTTTTTTTCTCTCCCATCCGTTTTTCCCAGGCCTGAGAGATGGACAGATCCCCAGGACAAATGGCTTGCGTCCCTCTCTCCAACATGTGTCTGTCTCAGTGACACACAGGCCCGCCGGGTTACAATGCGCTTTGCCCTTTGAATTAAGGGACGTTAGAGATACACTGATAAACTGACACTCGGGATCGCCAGAGGAGAGCACGGGGAAACAGAGAGCAGGGAGAATGGATGAAACAAAAAACACACCCCCCACATTTCCCACACCTGTTCTGAATGTGCACTGGTGACAAACTTCAACACATGGTTTCAAATGGAGATTCAAGATGCAGTATATATCACTAACTGTAGGGTTAAGGTACACACTGAGTGTACAAAACATTAGGAACACCTGCTACTTCCATGACATAGACTGAGCGGGTGAATCCAGGTGAAAGCTATGATCCCTCGTTGATGTCACCTGTTAAATCCACTTCAATCAGTGTAGATCAAGGGGAGGAGACAGGTTAAAGAAGGATTTTCAAGCCTTGAGACAACTGAGTCATGGATTGTGTATGTGTGCCATTCAGAGGGGGAATGGACAAGACAAAATATTTAAGAGCCTTTGAATGGGGTATGGTAGTAGGTGCGAGGCGCAATGGTTTGACTGTATCAAGAACTGCAATGCTGCTTGTTTTTTCACACTCATCCGTTTCCCGTGTGTATCAAGAATGTCCACCACCCAAAGGACATCCAGACAATTTGAAACAACTATGGGAAGCATTGGAGTCAACATGGCCCAGCATCCCTGTGGAACGCTTTCGACACGCTAGAGGGGCAAAAAGAGGCGCAACTCAATATTAGGAAGGTGTTCCTAATGTTTTGTCCACCCTGTGTACATGTATGTCATAAATTTATCCAAAGCGACTTACAGTCATGTGTGCATACATTCTACGTATGGGTGGTCCCGGGAATCGAACCCACTACCCTGGCGTTACAAGCGCCATGCTCTACCAACTGTGCTACAGAAGGACCACCTAGATCTCAGGAATTAAGAATATGCTTCGAGAGCTGCTTCAAAGACATTCCGTACAGCCAATCAGAAGGAGCAGTAATCCCACTGATACGGAAGCTATTGAAATTATCAGACAAGCTTTCATTATTTGTCCATTTGACTTTTTGAAATTAGTACTCACCCTGACATCTCACATGCATCACTCTCAGGGAGTTTCTACTCTGCTCTCCTATTCTTCTCCTCTTTTTCTGCATGTCCTGGGAATAACTGAGGGTCTTCCTTAAAAAGCTACTCAACGGTCTCTACAGCGTGACAATCCAGCAGAAAACAGCCTTTTCTATTCTCAGGAAAGGGGAGCAGGGGAAAGGCATAAAAAGGAGGATCAACTGTTAAAGAAAGTTGGCAAATTCCTCTCGCTATGAGGGGAGATATGTGTGACAATAAGCCGGAGGCAATATGAATGTATTGTTTAAAAAGTGATGTCCATGGACGCAGCAGGGGAGCAGCAAGGTTCTTTTCTGCCCTGTTACATTTCTGTTTCCATCGTTTAGGGAGAGCAGGGTTCTCTCTCAAGGTCTCTCCCTCCATGTTTTGATTGGAATAAAAAGGAAAAGAAGAGAATTGGTGGAAGTGGGAAGCATCACAGGTGGGCAACAACATGCTCTATTGTGTTTGAATGGTGAAATAAGAAATAATTAGCTTCCCCAGTGGTTTGATTTTGTGACATTCCATTTCGTAGCATTGGTCCAATTCAGGTGGTGGATGTGCATAGCAAAATAAGAAAAGAGAGGCCATGAAGTTCATGGTAACTCCAAAAGGAAAATGAGTGAAGCGATCCCCACATATCTTTGTGTTTTTTTCTCGTCTTGCTCAAAGGTTAACCGAATCAGATGAATTACCTCTCTTATTCCAGTGTTTAATCTAATATAATCTACATTCAACACCAGCCTATTACGTGTTGGAGAAATGTGGATGTTTGTGTCATGAGGAACATATACTAGTATGGCACGCCCTGTATGAATTATCAATCACAATGATTTTCCTTTTTGTTCATGCCCTCTCGACTCATCCCGGTCTTTGCTTCTCTATTCTGATCAAGGCGGAAGAGTTCCACGCTCGGAAGGTCTGTTCTCTTCCACCCCGTACAGATATGATCACTATCACCAATGACATATGAGGACAGTTTCCCGTTTCACTAATCCTTTCCTTCCCAACACACTGGTCTTTCTAATGCACTAGCAATGATTTTTGTCCAACGGACACCAAAAAACACAAAGAATATGCATTACACACACACACGCACACACACACACGCACGCACGCACGCACGTACACACACACGGTCGCTACTACTTTCACCGCTCTACCTTTTGTGTGTGTTGCGTTCTCCATGTGGTTAACCTTATTACACGCCAGGCCTGAAATGACAAATGCTTGTGTTCTTATCTCCCAGGAATATAGATTTGTGTGTAACTCGAGTCTGTCCACAGGGGATTCATTCGAGGATAAGGAGTAAGGGAGGAACTGCACCCACCAAGGGAGCGTACCAGTCACTATACAGTGCTACGTAATGCAGAACTGAACCACAAAGTTCATCTACTATGGCCACGGTGCTTGGTATCTCATCTAAACACAATCACAGTTAATATACAAATGACAACGATAGGTGTTCATTTCCTGGTGGCTAGTGTAGTGGCCTGATACATAACTGCCCATTGGCACTGACATGCTATAGCCCAGACATTTTACATGGATTTATGGGTTGCCCTATGAGTGCAATTGTTGCAGATATAGCCGTAATTCACATTTCTGTGGGAGAGCGGTGGACCTCCATTCCCATGCAAGGGTAACATTTGGTTTTAGAATGGATTCTCCTTCCTTTATTTTATTGGAAAGCGGTGTCTCCCCTTCTCTCCGTGCAGATATATAGGTTAATGTCTAGGTGGCATTTTACCAAAAGGCCACCTTGAATGGTCCTCACCGCCACATGAATAATTTAAACCGAACCAGAAAAGATTCACCATTTGGGTGCAAAGAGAAGGTGTAACATATGTAGAAATGTTTTGTTTAGATTCTTATTGTGTTGTTGAAATATTACTGTGGGACACACACACACACACACACACACACACACACACACACACACACACACACACACACACACACACACACATCACTCCTTAGGAGTTGAGGTGGCAAGCATGAGGTGATATTTCATAAGTGACCTTTGAGTTAAACATAAGGCTGAGGTTGCGGGTACATGCCCGGGCTGGGCCAGGCGTCCTCTCTGATTCGCTGTGACATGTATAGAGAGGGCACATCTGATCAGCGCATTAGCTGCTGCCTCCGAGCTGCCGGCGGGAAGCTGGCTGCCATGTTTTTACTTCTGTGGTCAGTTCATTCCCATTACATCCTCTGCTGTCTCATCTCCCATTTAATGAACCCAACAGACTGGCCTCTTTAAGTCCCTCTGACATTTGACAGTAATGTGCCATGGTAACTTTCAATGATTGTTTCCCATTGATTAATAATATATTCAGCACATTATGAACATAATACGTTATGAGTATAGTGTGTGTGTGGATTTATTATACATGAATATAAACATGTTGCTGTTATGAGTGACATTAAATAAGGTATTGATGAATAATTGACTGTAATGGTGCCATGGTTTGAAGCAGGTTGATGTATTGTAATGTGTCCTGTTGGGCTTCATGCTTTGTCTCTACAGCATGTTCTGGAGATTAAGGCGCATTACTGGGATGATTATATTCTAAGCAGCCTTTTTTACCCACTAAACTGGATGGAAGAGCATTTGCCCTGCCTTTAAATGACAAGTGTGTTTGGAGATGCTGTCCCCACACTGTTGAGTGGCACTTCGAATCATCCTCAAGTGCCCACGGGCTTCACGTCACATTTGCAAGGCTGATATCAGTCCCGACGAGCCACTGCAGAGAGGGCTAAAGACGCGTGACTGCCCACACACACATAAACATGCACACACACACACACACAAACGCACACACAGACACAGGCACGCACATGCGCACGTGTAAACATGCACACACACACACACAAACACCGAATAGGAGCTTATATCCTTCACTGTTTGACCGCATTAAACTGGCTGCCAGTCATTTTCAGAGGAACTCATGTATCCAAAATCCAGCAAAACGAAGTAAAAGAAGCCCATTACATTTAGATGTGTGCACTTCCAATCAGACGGCTGTGGCACAAACTTTCACCTTCTAAACCTCCACCCTTTTTTTTTTTACAAGGACTGCTATGTGCATCGGAGAGAGAGAGAGAGAGAGAGAGAGGAGTGTATTTTACAGTGTGAATCCCTCACCAATGGAACAAAGATGAATAGATGTGTCACTCAAAAAAATGAGCCTCCTACTATAGAGGTGAGAGTCATATGCTTGTTTGGTTCTGACCTTCATGGCCCTCTCCCTCATAAACAGCTGTGGGGACTCCGCGTGGAGCCTCTGGAAACCTGATAGGAAAGATAGGACAGTTGGAATAATTGACATCATTGGATTCTGCAAACATCTTTCACTGTACATCAAGAGATTTGTACAGTATTGGAAATGTTCCTTGCGATGTGGTTCGTTTTTGATTCAATTAATGATCCACACATTTTCAATTTTGAACCATGAGTCATTTCAACATGGTATCATTGATATGCATCACTTTGCGATGCTTTTGCAAACGATAGGTCTTCTGTCCCTAAGTCAGAAGGTGAACACTTTTTAGTTAGTAATGTAATATGGAAACACTTACTACTTTAGAAACAAACTGTTTTCGCTGGAGGCCAACCAATACACAATGTAACTGGAAAAACAGAGGGATACAAGAAACCTTGGACGTTTTAGGGGATAAAAAAAACATTTTCTTCCTTGAGTTTGAATGCGAGGCAGCAACAATGAGCAGAGTGACACATCACTGGAGACAGGACGGCTTTCTCTCTTCGCTGGCCACACGCCTGCAGCGTGAAACAATGACTCCATCCTCTACTGCCGCACAGCCAGCAAACCAATGAGCTACCACTCTCACCCTACTCAACCCTCCCAACAACCCCCTGTTCAAAAAAAATAGAAAAATAAAAAATCTAAGCGCTTTTGACATGCAGCCCATCCATAGCCATTCTGTGTCACTGTCCTTCCAGTCCCATTCTCATTAACGTAATGTGATTTTACAAAGTGGCAAGAGGGAGAGCGCTCCTCATCCTGAAGTTACTGAACTCAAATGCCCGGCTGACGGTGCGACGCGCCCCGACAGCACATCCCCGCCCAGATCCCTGATTGGCGTTTGGACTGAATGCTAGTAAGTCGTGAGGACCAATGCCATTTCTACGTTCATCTTGATGCGTTCATTTTTAAGCCTCCATCTCACTCATTCTCTTCAGATGCAAATATGAAGAAAAAATGGCCAGGAAGTCAACAGAAAATATGATACTTACAAACGTGACGTCAATGAGGAACGTTGAAATCATCACCACAGGCACACGCACGCACAAATGATGTAATGTAATTTATGTAAACAAACAAAAGCAACTTTTATACTCTATTTGTACAATGCAGTGGACGCTAATTGTTTAACCTTTGACCTTTGCTGTGTCACTGAGTCTTGTTGTTATAGTATTGATATTAATGTGGTTCAGTGACGACATTGGCCTGACGATTGAAATCTTGTATAAGCTCCCTGAGCAAAAGCTTAGGCTTTAGCTGAGTGGGCTAACAGTCTAGGGGAGTGTAGATAGCAGTGGCGTGACCTGGTTGGTTTATATGCTGCCCCTATCATTGCATCTCAATTCTGGAGCCAAGAATGGTACATAACTAGATGGGTCCATTCTTTCTCAAATTCTATAGCAATGCCGCCTCGTTCTCCAGAGTTGTTACTTACCGAGAGTTATGTTATCACATAACCAGCGGAGCTAGACATATACTGGGACAACATCAAACCACAGTCACCTCGGTCGGGTGACAGCAGTATGTGGAAACTGCTGGAAGCAGTGCGTTCGCGTTGAATTACGGCTCAAAGACAAGCATGTTGTTTTAACTTTTAATGCACTGCCATACCGAGCAACTCCCAAATTAATTGGGAGAGACGTTTCACAAATTAAGTTTATTCATATTGTCTGCTCACTCCATGTAAGAACTGCAGTATTTTTATGGCCCTCTGTTTGAGTTAACAATGGCTGTCATAAAGCTGATCTTTCTGTTAGTCGCTTCCCATCCCCCCTCCCATTTGCCAAGTTGGGACGTGGTGCTGGGCTTGTGCCTGACTTTGTTAATCGGCAGACGACAGCTTAACTGCTTGCGCGACCGTAATTAACGCCGCTTGAAATAAACGTGACGGAGTGGGGGAGGGGGGTGGGGGTGCTGGGGAGGAGGAGGGAAATTGAATCAATAATTTAGGCAAATGCATTCTGTAGTCTGCCATTTAAGGTATGGGCCACCTGACTAGTACCTCTACGATAAGCATGGCCCGGTAGAAGTCATTTCATGGTGGAATGCTGAATTATTAACTGTGTGGGAGCGTACGGTGACTTATAAAAGCCATTATTATGTTTAATAATGACTATTCCTCATCTAAAAGGCCAGCCACCTTTGGAGAGGCAAATGGACTGATTGTCAGAAATCCCTTCCCTCTTTGCTTCAAAAGTATACCTACTGTGTACATATTTAGGAGGCCACCCACATAGGCCTGGGATGACACTCAGTGTCACTCCTCCTAGAGTAGACTCTGAAATACAAAAAACACTACTCTGATTTGAATTCACTCTCTACTCTGATTTAATTCACTGTGATCCATGTGTTTTGTCTAGCTACTGTTATGTCTAGCTATCCATATGTCTGGCTACTGTTATGTCTAGCTATCCATATGTCTGGCTACTGTTATGTCTAGCTACCATATGTCTAGCTACTGTTATGTCTAGCTATCCATATGTCTAGCTACTGTTATGTCTCGCTATCCATATGTCTAACTACTGTTTTGCTCAATTCACATAACTGCATATTTTATTACACATTATGAGCATGAGTGTCAATAAATGCTGAAATCTAAAGCCCAAGTAAATCTATGAGAGTGATAATGCATGTCAGTGTTTCCCCTAGAATGTTGTTCAGTAGCGGTGGCAGAGTTCGCTGTGGTGGAGCTCTGTACAGTACTGTGTACACTACAACATTTACATTTACATTACATTTAAGTCATTTAGCAGACGCTCTTATCCAGAGCGACTTACAAATTGGTGCATACACCTTATGACAACCAGTGGAACAGCCACTTGCATCTAAATCTTGTTGGGGGAGAAGGGGGGTGAGAAGGATTACTTACCCTTACTTACCCTATCCTAGGTATTCCTTGAAGAGGTGGGGTTTCAGGTGTCTCCGGAAGGTGGTGATTGACTCCGCTGTCCTGGCGTCGTGAGGGAGTTTGTTCCACCATTGGGGGCCAGAGCAGCGAACAGTTTTGACTGGGCTGAGCGGGAACTGTACTTCCTCAGTGGTAGGGAGGCGAGCAGGCCAGAGGTGGATGAACAAGTGCCCTTGTTTGGGTGTAGGGCCTGATCAGAGCCTGGAGGTACTGAGGTGCCGTTCCCCTCACAGCTCCGTAGGCGAGCACCATGGTCTTGTAGCGGATGCGAGCTTCAACTGGAAGCCAGTGGAGAGAGCGGAGGAGCGGGGTGACGTGAGAGAACTTGGGAAGGTTGAACACCAGACGGGCTGCGGCGTTCTGGATGAGTTGTAGGGTTTAATGGCACAGGCAGGGAGCCCAGCCAACAGCGAGTTGCAGTAATCAAGACGGGAGATGACAAGTGCCTGGATTAGGACCTGCGCCGCTTCCTGTGTGAGGCAGGGTCGTACTCTGCGGATGTTGTAGAGCATGAACCTACAGGAACGGGACACCGCCTTGATGTTAGTTGAGAACGTCAGGGTGTTGTCCAGGATCACGCCAAGGTTCTTAGCGCTCTGGGAGGAGGACACAATGGAGTTGTCAACCGTGATGGCGAGATCATGGAACGGGCAGTCCTTCCCCGGGAGGAAGAGGAGCTCCGTCTTGCTGAGGTTCAGCTTGAGGTGGTGATCCGTCATCCACACTGATATGTCTGCCAGACATGCAGAGATGCGATTCGCCACCTGGTCATCAGAAGGGGGAAAGGAGAAGATTAATTGTGTGTCGTCTGCATAGCAATGATAGGAGAGACCATGTGAGGTTATGACAGAGCCAAGTGACTTGGTACAACCCAACACAGTAAAAGTGTTAACTCATGGCGACAGCAACAAATGCATTTTTCCAGTATATGCATTTGGCCACGATTTAGCAAATGCATATAGGGGAAACACTGATTGTATTGTTGTTTGCATGATTTAACATAGTCTTTTATTGTGTTGGGTTGTGTTGTACACTGTACAGAGCTGTGCTGGTGGCAGCTTTGGTGATAGTGTTGCAGGTTTACATTACCCCAGGGGTTAATGATCTACACCGATGTTACTTGTTCTGGTGAAAGCTACCAATGTCTACATGGCAATGCCTGTTTACATATGCAGAGCCAACCTTCTCAAACCTACATGAGGGTGAAATTATCGTTTTCACCCTAGGTGAGGGAGAGTGGAGGAGAGAGGGCAGAATCCCTTAGCATATAAATAAACCAATTCATCACCGGTTTTTCTACAAGAATAAACACTAATTTTCCTGACGGTGACCCTGACAAATGGCTGGCTGGCAAGTGGCAGGCGGTGCAGCGCAGTTCGCCGTGTGGGGTGGTCATCTCTGCGATGCGGTGTGGCCAGCCGGCCAAGCTCTCCACTTACCCGCTCGGTGGGGCTAATAAACGGCTCATGTCAAAAGCATTGTCAGTCCATTCTTTGCTTGTTTGGGTTCATCTGGACTGGAGAGGGGGCCGGGGTCTGAGGGCTGGAGGCGAGGCGTGCTCAGTGGCACCTCACTACGGCCAGCTCCAGCACGCGCTGGCTGGTGTTATTGATTTCTATCCGTAGTGCTCTTTGTCAAATATCAGATACAGGGGAGGCCTCTGGACCTCTTCACCTTTTAAAAGCACATATAGAGCCTTATGTGCTGGATGGAGGCGTTTGTGGGTGCAGGGAGTGGGGGGGGTGCTCTTTGTTTAGGGTGAGAGGTGTCACTGAGGGAACGGCGGGAAAAATATGAGGAGAGCTGTTGTTGTAGACATACTGTATTGTGTTGGAGCAGATTTCTATCGAGACAAATATGTTTTTGTTCCTCTTTCATATCTGGCCACTCGCTGTAATTGCACAGATTCGGCTGGACGTATTTGTTCATTGTACAGTGTGGTGTGTCTCGGTGCAGTGCTCCTAACCATTTCTTCTTGTGAGGGATACACACACACTGGGAATCAATCATACAGAGCACACCAAAAACTGGTCCTTACTCACATGATATCATATGATAACAGTTATAAAATTATTATTGCCGTAAGTCTGCATTGTAAGAAACATAACTTACTGATTTGAACTGAAACAAATTAATTGCACTGTTGTATTTAATTCAGTTGGGCCCCTCACAGCTAATGTGGATATTAATGTTGTATCTTTCCCAGGTTGGGGGAACAGCAGGGATTTGTTACTGTGTTCACTAGACAGAGAGGAGAAGGAGGAGGATGGTGGAGGTAAGATGGGGATGGGGGGGGTCCGCTGTCCAAAGACTCAGCACCTCTCTCTTTCTCCTGACACAGAGAAAATGTTATGCAGCCACTCGCACCCATTGAATCCGCGTGATTCATTGCCCAATTTTAAACTGCCAAGCTGCTAAATTGCATCAGGTCTGCCAAAATTCATTCCAGGACTACGGAGGAGATATGAAAAATTAAATGTCATCTCGATACAGTGCAAAACTTTCACCACTCCGAGCAGCCGAATAAGCTACATTCTGTAATGATCGATGACGGCTCGGGACTACACTTAACCTACTTAGTGATGGCATGTAGGTTGGAACGTGTTTACTTTAATAAAATGGCAGGAAGACATAAACTTTATCAGGCCATGTCATCAACACATTCTTCCCCTTACAATTGAAGTGACTCTTTATGTTGATTCTCAGATATATGATTATATTTTTTCCCCTCGCCTCTCCTCCCCTCATCATGCCGTGGTTGGTGGAGTGGGGAAGTGCATTATGTAGCATGATTTGAAGTGGGAAATTGTTGATTTAGTGGGAGAGGAAAAAGCTGGACCAGTCCTTTCTCTGGGAGCTAAAGTGGCGTAACATGCTGGAGTGGGACTGTGGAAGTTAAAAGTCGGACACAGCTTAATCACAGTGCACTGCCACAGCAAGTAAAGAGGGTGTGAGGGCAGGGGGTAGAGGTGGACAATGGTGTACCATGGGAATGTTAGCAGAGGTGGGGAGGTGAGGCAACGTTTCATGAATAATATTTTTTCACCATTACATAATCCTCAGAGATGAACAACCAGTGCTGTGGTGGTGTGCCAACTAGGGAAGGGAAGAGGATAGCAAGACAGACGGCTAGAGAAAAGCAGAGCTCTCTGCATAAGTACGGCATCCAGTTCTCTAATTTTTCTCTGGGGCTTTGTGTTTCAGTGACAGCTTCATTTGTTTCAGGCCCGACTACAGTGGCTCCCTTCTTCCCTAGATTATGACAGCGCTCGTTGGTGCATTATTATATCAGAGCAAAGAATAAATACATAATATGGCCAATATTTAGGAATAACTCAGGAACGGATACAAAATGTATGTTCAGTAGGGCATTCAGTCTGAAAGCCAGATCATCACATCGATAATGTAGGAAAACAAGGACACACACACACACACACACACACACACAGACACAGAGATGATATTTCTCAATTATTGGATTTGATGCTGCTTGGACACGGACACACATACCCCTATTATCTACACAGAATACGTGCAGCTATCACAGATGTGTAGCACAATTACAGAATAGTGCACAGACACACCCATACACAGGTATTCTGTGCACTAAGGATGCTGAGCTGTGTGGATGTGCAGCCCTCCTCTCCCTGCTCCCTGCTCATGCTGTAAGGCAGTGATATTTATTATTACGAATATCATTTGTATTAATCATCAGGATAAATGACTGGTTTGGCTATCTGAATGGCTCATTTAGAGAAACTTCGCTCCCATGTCATTGTTATAAATGAGTGCCAGGCTGGGTTTTACCTGAGGCTTTCGTCCTCATCCATTCCAGCATGTGTATATGTGGCTTTCTGGTTTGTTTCTCATGTCCAAGGGATACTGTTGCTATCATCCAAACAATGCGCTTTCAGGGCATTTGGTGTCATTGATATAATGCCCTGATGAAAAGAGGAGAAACAGTCATGCCATTTGTATACATACACATATACACAAAGCAAACCTCACACATACACAATAAAGGATATTCTACACACACAAACACTACAATATTTGTGGGAGGGGTTTTAAGATGTTTTTTTTTTAAATGTTCCACATTTCCACTTGATTAAATTATTCAGTGCTACAAACTACAATCATGCTTTATTAAAAATTATTACAAATTATCACTGGGTCTGCCGATGTGAAATAATTGATTGCCTGCTTGTTTTTATAATTTGCATCATTGATTATGTGAGACTTTGAAAAGCAATGTTACTACTTTGTTAAAAATGTTCTAAAATGGGGAGGGGGAGTCACATTTCCCCCTCTGATAGATGGGGTGGAGGACTGCTTTTATCTACATGTTTTATCACTTTTATGGCCCGTGAAGTATCACTGAGCAAAAGTTGATTTTTTTGAATGAGAACGCCTTTCAGACTTCACATTAAACAAACACACACTTATAACCAGCGGCACGAATTGTGCTGAATATTCCATTGGAACTGTTATTTGTCAATTGGACTATCAAAATCAATAACATAACTACAGTGTTTTGTATAATAATCTCGCTTTTTCTTCCTGAACCTCATTTCTCTCCTTCACACTCCCAAAATGAAGACAAGAGGAGGAAATGTCCCTCACAAAGAATTACATGAGAAGAATAAAGAGTAGTCATGCAGAGCAAGAGGTGATGCTCTGGACATTTGAATATCAAAAAAACAAATCAAATTCTCATCTGGCATATTACTTCAAAAATATTATTTCCATACATTAAATATACATGATAAATTTACACTTCAAAGTTTGTCCCATTACAAGAGCCATTAGTTATACTTGTTAAACGAGCTCCCTATGGCGATGCTATGAATGATTTAACAGCAAGTTACTGTAAACTAAATTCAATTTTCGTTCAAAGCAACCATCTCCTCTGCACTTTGGAGAAAGAGAGGGAGCGAGCGAGCGAGTGAGAGAGGGAGAGAGCTAGAGACAGAGAGACAGAGAGAGAGAGGGGGGTGAGAGTATGCTCCTTTCGCCATTGAATCCTGAGCAATGACTGGCTACTTTAGCAATTAAAATCTGGGGGGCAAAGACACAGCGGCGTGGTTTGGCCGAGAGACCGCGCCATTCATCATCTCAGCTGCCATAAAATAGCACTAGATGGATTCTTTGATTTTAGCTTTTGGAAGAACATAAATCAAAATCTAAATCATGGCCTGTCACAGGCATCACCAGAATTATCCATTTGAGAGAGAGAAAGAGAGAGAGCTTTTAAATTGTTTCTCCACACATAGACAACTCCCACACACACACACACACCGTGAGACAATAGCGTGTGACTATCAGCGTATTTAGATTTTTTTATAGGCCTACATCTCGTACTGAGTGGTCAACCCATTCTACAGCCCCTGGTAGATCCTTGGCAGTGCCAGCCTGTAGAGAGGGTGGGACTAACCTGGATGATGCTGGATATCTATAAGGTTTAGCCCCTATGGATCTATATCTCCCGTGAACATGTTGAAGTGAGCTTCCCTTCGTGTTGGATTCCCACCGGGGGCCTTTAGGGGCTTCCAAGGCTGGCTCAGAGAGTGGCCTCGTTTGTTCTCTGGGAATTGTGGGAGACCTGATATAACTGTGCTGTGATATTACATTTAAAGAGAGTGTCTGTCCCTAGAATTTAACCTCAACTAAAGGAAACACATGTTACAATGTTACAGTTCCTTTTGATGAGGTTGAACACACATATTTCAAACAAACCATTTTGAATATGGCTAATATTGGCAATATTGCTACATATTTGTTTACAATGACCATTACATTACTGCACAACTCTATCGAATACCATTCTATGTATACATTTTCATTTGTATAATTTCAGGACAGTCCATCAAAGTCTAAACATGCATCCAGAGCCCTGTCAAATTACAACCAAAAGACGTTTCTGCATTTCCGGGAAGGAGGATTAATGAGAGATGGACGTTTTTTTTTTCTTTTGACCATCATTTTATGTCTGTCTGTGAAAAAATGGAGGACAGCTGTCA
The DNA here is from genome assembly GCF_023373465.1 of Oncorhynchus keta. Taxonomy (NCBI): domain Eukaryota; kingdom Metazoa; phylum Chordata; class Actinopteri; order Salmoniformes; family Salmonidae; genus Oncorhynchus; species Oncorhynchus keta. The sequence continues at coordinate 63,471,181 of NC_068422.1, forward strand.
ATGCAGAGACATTTGTCTCTGTCATCTCTTCCCCTCCTCCCTCCCTCTCTCCTCGGCTTTCAAAAAGGCATGCTGGCATTGAACACTTCAAATAGCATCTTAAAACGGATAATTCCACTGTCTCAACCACTTAGGAGTGGATTCAATCAAACATAAAGCAACACAGAAAATGACCTATTTTAATTCCCCCAGCTACATGGCGACATTCAATTACATCTTCCAATGGCACGTTTTTCATGTGCCCCAATTAAAGTCTTATTTCATGTTTAAAGCATATTACTTTTCTTTATTATGGATGCCATAACGAAGTCAGCCGAGGTACAAAACCTCTGTCCTTTTGTTTTTGATTTTATTGCAAATCACTGGAGAGACAGAAAAGCGAGAACGAGAGAGAGAGAGATAGAGAATGGTCCTAATCAGAACAGTGTTGGTACATTTCAGATGCAAAGCAGAGGCAAAAATAATGAGGCCCAATGAATCCCATCATTCCCCTTGATTTAATTCCATGTCTGTCCACAATTAGAAACAGTCTGCAGCTGGCATTCAAACAGATTCAGCCAACATAGACAAGTTGGGTTGGGTTTTCACCTTTTAGACTTTAATTATGATGTCCTGAAGTCTGGAAATATTGCATAGTTTTAAGTAAAACATTTTAAAAAAATACATTTTGAACAAATAGGCTAGAGATGAATTAATGCTATTTAACATTTTAAAGGTATGATCGGCTTGATGAATACATGTTTTAAAAAAGTGTTATTTGAAACGTCAGATGGTAAAATGTATAGATTTGCTTATTTGTAAACAACACATTCACAACTTAGATAGAAACACAAGAGTAGCTATTTCGTCATCATATTTTATTTTCCACCACAACATCTCAAATTTCAGATGTTTGGACTCTTAAAGAGTACTGAAGAAATAAAACATTTACAGACGAGCCATATTTTGCACCCAACCCACCTCTTCACTCAATGCCTCAAGCAAACAATGGCTGAACACTGAAGAATAGTGGGCATGTTGATGTGGGCATACTACAATTCACACATCTCTCAAATATATTTGATTATTTTGAGTACACCATACACCAGGTACACCACACTATCCATGGCAAGGCACATCTGTCTGGCTAAAGCAAGTCAGTTCATTGGGCCAATGAAATACACTGTTCATTAGGCCATTGATCAAGTAGTCCCATCCTGTCACAAGATTACAGCTGGCCAGCGGAGCGCCCAACACACCTCCCCAGTCCAAACACAGGCACACACACACCTCTCCTGCTCTGAAACACTGGGGAGGACTCTGGTAAGTGGGGTCATAGGTCACTTGTAGTAATCCATCTAACCAGCGTGACAACGGCAGCTAATAAATCACTTATTCATCGTTTAATCCATCGTCTGTCGCCACCAAACTCTGGAAAACAATGCATTCACAACACAGTCTGAACAGCAGTCCAAACACAGTCAGGCCTTCAGTATGTTATATATGCCATCAAAGTCTAAACACGCATCCAGAGCCCTGTAAAATTACAACCAAAAGATGTTTCTGCATTTCCGGAAGGTAGATTAGTGAGAAGGGCATTTTGATGTGTATCATCATTTGTATGTCTGTCTGTGAATAATGGACGACAGCTGTCAGTCAATGCTAAGATGTGTATGTTCCACTGGATGGGCTTGTAGTATTTTATTTAACTAGTTAGAAGGATGTTTTCATCAGAAAATGTAGTTGTTGTGTTGGCTAAGAGTTGTGTGGACGATATGCCTCTTGATATCCATAATGCTTGATTATGGATTTAAAATCTTGACAAGATTGATTTTCTTACAATCCTGGTGTATCATACGAAACTAAGTCAATTCTCTGGGTTTTATGGACTCTAGACAGAGTATTCAGTGGACTTTGAATAAGATCCACCAACTACCAACCCCCTCCCTCCAACCCCAAAATAATCCTTGTTCTAGTATCTTTCTCTGCCTTCTGAATTCAAGCATTCCAAAGCATGTTGTCTCACCTGACAGAGAGAGAGAATGAGAGAGAGAGAGGGGAGAGAAAGGAGAGAGAGAGTGAAAAGGAGAGGAACTGAGGGGTTATCTTACAGTTTAATTACACAGATGCCTTGTAAGTCCTCCACCAAGGAACTCAATGGCTGGCTACAACAGACAGACACGCCATTCCCAAATAATGAAATACTGACCCATTAAAGTGGGAACATGAGGATGTGCCTCCTCTTCCTCCAACCCTTCACTCCTCCTGAAGGGCCACAGCCGTGCAGCTAACACACCACCGAGCCCTTCCGTTCTCCATCTCACCCCATCCTCTCCAACCTGCTAACTTTGTTTTGCGCGTGTGTGATGCACACCATAATTGTTTGCAATGCTAGAGGAGGCTCCTGCCGTTGGCCCGTCTCTATGATTGAAAGTCCTTGGGTTAAAAACATGAGTAACGGGTTAAAAGTAATAAAAATGGCTATTAGGTATTCCCATGGACATGCCGTTCTGAAGGAAGGAGAGGTAGTGGCACCTAATTACAGCACTGCACTTGGCTGCTTTTATCTGTAATTGGACTATATGGTCCTTCATTATAATTTACTTTCTCCCCCAAACTGTGATAATGCAGACAAGCAGAACTGAGTGGGCTGTTAGTGGCCGCAGAACTGACACCAGTTAATGCCTAATTATAACAACTAAATTAAAGAAGTGACTGGGAGAATGCGCAGGATAATGCCCTAGCACTTAATTGAACAGGATCTCTATCAAAGCCTGAGGTTCAAGATAGGGAGGTACAACAAAAATAAAAAAAAACACTTTGCGTACAGGCATATTTCGAGTTTGTGTTGCTGCTGACGTCACAGTGAGGAATTTGAATTCTCAACGGACACGGCTGGATTGTTAGCTCACGTGAGTGTATGTATCGTTTGGCGATGGAAAAGGGATGAGACATTTAAAGCAGTCCATTCAACGCAATGCATTTACAACGTGACTCGGGGTACACAGCGGTCAACGCCACAGAGACAATCTGATGTCTGTTGTCAACAAAGAGGATCAATCCGCAGTTGAAATGAAGTCCTTTTGCTAAAGGTCACTGATCTTTTAACGATGGACCAAACACGCCTTCACAATCAAACACATATGGCAAAAGCTTCAACTCTTTGCCTGCAAATGTCTCAGTCAATACATCAACATCAAATTAACTACTATACTCAGGCCAGGGACAGGTTGTGGTTACGTTGTGGGTGGAACCACCCATTTTGTTCAAAAGGTCATCTTGGCTGGTTTTGCTTGAAAATACTTTTCTCTTCATCTCATAGTTATCACAGAGTTGTAGCGTAGCATGGTGATGTTGTACAGACAATGCAGCACACTACTCCTAAACCCAGCCACCTCCTTCAAAATGTTATTTGGCCTGAATTTGGGTCATATTTTGAGTAATCCCCTCATATCCTATGCTGGTGTTTTTCTTGACGCCAACCTGTCACGGTTCCTGACAGTGAAACATTTGATCATATCAGAAAACATATTTACAGGCATTTCACCCGGTGTGATCGTCTTGCCCCTATTGATATGTGACACCTTGTGGTAGAGTGGAGTGGAGAGTGGCACCGACTGGCACTGGGATGGCAGCTAAATGGGCTAATCCTCCTTGGTAAGGGACATCCTGCCCACCCCCGCTGTCATGGCGACCTGCCAGGCCTGACTGAGGTGTATTCAGCCTGTGCTTAGTGTCACTCTCCCTCAGTCACTCACCGTGAGCCAGCCTGACTGATAGACAACACTGCCTTTGATGGTTAAGGATTTTCGGGAGCGTTGTGTCGTCGTGCTGGGAGGACGCCGCTTCTGATCCGGCTTAATGACGACGAAGAGGAGGCAGTTCGCTCTCCCTGCTCTGCTCGCTGAGGATGATGTTCCACTGGTGCTGCACAGCGCTGATCACGGGCACCACTCTGGCAAAGCTAGAGGGGACGAGAGGAGACAGTGACACAAAGCTGTGGATTTACTGTAGAGTGTACATCAGAGCTTTTCACTGAGGCCTGATGCTACAGTACCCCAAGAGAGTGCTTTGATACGAGGCAGCAGGGCTCCCAGCAGCACACAGACTGGAAGTGAGCAGTGCTGAGACCTGTCACTTTGTGTTTGTGTTAAACGTCACACGCTTCCTCCCTGGTCTACTGCTGAAATTAACTAAGTCAGGAGTACACATGTAATCATGTGGTATGATTATGATTCTGCACGTAACATATTGTCTTGATTAACATTTTAAATATGAAACCCTACCTTTGGAGTGGCGGGGTATAGGATGGGAACGTGGTGGGGTATAGGATGGGGACGTTTATAAACTCTGGAGTCTGCCCATGCGAGGGCGAGGAGATGAAGCGAACCCTGAGAGAGTGTCCGGTCTACCTCAACAAGGCCTCATTTCACCACTGATTGAGACAGCGCTCAATGAACAGGACTAAAGTAGACCTCTCTATCTCCTAATCATTCTCTCCCCCTCAATAACACTTCCAACCTGCTGCAATGCACACCTTAAGCTTATTCAGCAAAGTCAAATGCCAGCACGTCTCCTCAGTAGCCACTCTTCTGCTTCTGTGAGCATGCGCTCACATTTACGCCTCTGCTCCTGGAAATGGGATTGTCTGGAAATCCGAGTTTCCCCGTTCCGAGTTGGATAATTGAAAAAATAAAAAAATAAATGTCATCACCAGTGTCCTGTTGACTTCCTGTCCTATCAGCTGGAAGGGTTTGAGGGTGACTTATATCACATTGCAAAGGCAATGTGAATATTCTTTGAATACAGAGAAAGGAGGATTCAAGTTAGTAGATGCTAACTGTATTTGATTTACATCAATTAGGGATTTCACATAAGGTGGTGTATCATGGGCAGAGGTAATAACCCAGAAATATCCTCATTAAAAAGACAGCATATCGGACTAAGCAGAATGAACTCATAGCTGAAAAATGTGTGAGCTGGAAAGTGGCAGGAGGAGTTCATTTCGTTACATTGGAGAGTGCAATATCATTTTACCAGCTACAAAGGAGGGGCTGAAAAATGAAACCAAAAATCCCCTCCTTGTAACGATTCATTATTCTCTCCCTTTTGAAACAAGAACTTAACAATATTATTATTTGTGGGTCTAATTCGAGACAGAAAAAAATGAAGATGTAAAACAGTGAATCGTTGCCTTTCATGTTTTTTCAAGTGCCGTTTCTTTTGTTGGTTATTTATAGTACACACACACCTGCTAAATGCATGGCTGTGTCCATACCATACAAACCACACAAGAGGCAGCGTGAAGTTGTGTTGTTTGCTTGTTTTACAAGTATGTCAGAAATATAAATACAACGGCCTATGAAATAGCTTTCTCATTAGGAAAGAGGTAAATAGAAAAATGATTTCAAAAACATACTGGGGAAAAAAAGATTAAAATAATGCTTTTATAAACATCTTCATAAATGTATGCCACCTGTCAGTCCATATTGGTGGAATAGACAAGAGTCTCCCACCTCAGCTGTAGATCTCTGCAGTTCATCCAGAGTGATCATGGGCCTCTTGGCTGCATCTCTGATCAGTCTTCTCTTTGTATGAGCTGAAAGTTTAGAGGGACGGCCAGGTCTTGGTAGATTTGCAGTGGTCTGATACTCCTTCCATTTCAATATTATCGCTTGCACAGTGCTCCTTGGGATGTTTAAAGCTTGGGAAATCTTTTTGTATCCAAATCCGGCTTTAAACATCTTGACAACAGTATCTCGGACCTGCCTGGTGTGTTCCTTGTTCTTCGTGATGCTCTCTGCGCTTTTAACGGACATCTGAGACTATCACAGTGCAGGTGCATTTATACGGAGACTTGATTACACACAGGTGGATTGTATTTATCATCATTAGTCATTTTGGTCAACATTGGATCATTCAGAGATCCTCACTGAACTTCTGGAGAGAGTTTGCTGCACTGAAAGTAAAGGGGCTGAATCATTTTGCACAGCCAATTTTTCAGTTTTTGATTTGTTAAAAAAGTTTGAAATATCCAATAAATGTCGTTCCACTTCATGATTGTGTCCCTCTTGTTGTTGATTCTTCACAAAAAAATACAGTTTTATATCTTTATGTTTGAAGCCTGAAATGTGGCAAAAGGTCGCAAAGTTCAAGGGGGCCGAATACTTTCGCAAGGCACTGTATCTATAGTATAGTATCTATCTATCGTATCTGTAGTATCTACAGTATCTATCTATCTATCTACAGTATCTATCTATCTATAGTATCTATCTATCTATAGTATATATCTATCTATCTACAGTATCTATCTATCTATAGTATCTACCTATATCATTCTATCTATTGTGTCTATCTATCAATCTATAGTATCTACCTATATCATTCTATCTATTGTGTCTATCTATCAATCTATAGTATCTACCTATATCATTCTATCTATTGTGTCTATCTATCAATCTATAGTATCTACCTATATCATTCTATCTATCTATCTATCTATCTATCTATCTATCTATCTATCTACAGTATCTCTCTCTATCAATCTATCTATAGTATCTATCAACCTACCTACCTAAATCAAATCAAATGTTATTTGTCACATACACATGGTTAGCAGATGTTAATGTGAGTGTAGCGAAATGCTTGTGCTTCTAGTTCCGACAATGCAGTAATAACCAACAAGTAATCTAACTAACAATTAGCTGTTTAACAGTCTGATGGCCTTGAGATAGAAGCTGTTTTTCAGTCTCTCGGTCCCAGCTTTGATGCACCTGTACTGACCTCGCCTTCTGGATGATAGCGGGGTGAACAGGCAGTGGCTCTGGTGGTTGATGTCCTTGATGATCTTTATGGCCTTCCTGTAACATCGGGTGGTGTAGGTGTCCTGGAGGGCAGGTAGTTTGCCCCCGGTGATGCATTGTGCAGACCTCACTACCCTCTGGAGAGCCTTACGGTTGTGGGCGGAGCAGTTGCCGTACCAGGCAGTGATACAGCCCGCCAGGATGCTCTCGATTGTTCATCTGTAGAAGTTTGAATTTCTTCAGCCTCCTGAGGTTGAAGAGGCGCTGCTGCGCCTTCTTCACGATGCTGTCTGTGTGAGTGGACCAATTCAGTTTGTCTGTGATGTGTATGCCGAGGAACTTAAAACTTGCTACCCTCTCCACTACTGTTCCATCGATGTGGATAGGGGGGTGTTCCCTCTGCTGTTTCCTGAAGTCCACAATCATCTCCTTTTTGTTTTGTTGACGTTGAGTGTGAGGTTATTTTCCTGACACCACACTCCGAGGGCCCTCACCTCCTCCCTGTAGGCTGTCTCGTCGTTGTTGGTAATCAAGCCTACCACTGTTGTGTCATCCGCAAACTTGATGATTGAGTTGGAGGCGTGCGTGGCCACGCAGTCGTGGGTGAACAGGGAGTACAGGAGAGGGCTCAGAACGCACCCTTGTGGGGCCCCAGTGTTGAGGATCAGCGGGGTGGAGATGTTGTTGCCTACCCTCACCACCTGGGGGCGGCCCGTCAGGAAGTCCAGTACCCAGTTGCACAGGGCGGGGTCGAGACTCAGGGTCTCGAGCTTGATGACGAGCTTGGAGGGTACTATGGTGTTGAATGCCGAGCTGTAGTCGATGAACAGCATTCTCACATAGGTATTCCTCTTGTCCAGATGGGTTAGGGCAGTGTGCAGTGTGGTTGAGATTGCATCGTCTGTGGACCTATTTGGGCGGTAAGCAAATTGGAGTGGGTCTAGGGTGTCAGGTAGGGTGGAGGTGATATGGTCCTTGACTAGTCTCTCAAAGCACTTCATGATGACGGAAGTGAGTGCTACGGGCGGTAGTCGTTTAGCTCAGTTACCTTAGCTTTCTTGGGAACAGGAACAATGGTGGCCCTCTTGAAGCATGTGGGAACAGCAGACTGGTATAGGGATTGATTGAATATGTCCGTAAACACACCGGCCAGCTGGTCTGCGCATGCTCTGAGGGCGCGGCTGGGGATGCCGTCTGGGCCTGCAGCCTTGCGAGGGTTAACACGTTTAAATGTCTTACTCACCTCGGCTGCAGTGAAGGAGAGTCCGCATGTTTTCGTTGCAGGCTGTGTCAGTGGCACTGTATTGTCCTCAAAGCGGGCAAAAAAAGTTATTTTGTCTGCCTGGGAGCAAGACATCCTGGTCCGTGACTGGGCTGGATTTCTTCTTGTAGTCCGTGATTGACTATAGACCCTGCCACATGCCTCTTGTGTCTGAGCCCTTGAATTGAGATTCTACTTTGTCTCTGTACTGATGCTTAGCTTGTTTGATAGCCTTGCGGAGGGAATAGCTGCACTGTTTGTATTCGGTCATGTTACCAGTCACCTTGCCCTGATTAAAATCAGTGGTTCGCACTTTCAGTTTCACGCGAATGCTGCCATCAATCCACGGTTTCTGGTTAGGGAATGTTTTAATCGTTGCTATGGGAATGACATCTTCAACGCACGTTCTAATGAACTCGCACACCGAATCAGCGTATTCGTCAATAATGTTATCTGACGCAATACGAAACATATCCCAGTCCATGTGATGGAAGCAGTCTTGGAGTGTGGAATCAGCTTGGTCGGACCAGCGTTGGACAGACCTCAGCGTGGGAGCCTCTTGTTTTAGTTTCTGTCTGTAGGCAGGGATCAACAAAATGGAGTCGTGGTCAGCTTTTCCGAAAGGAGGGCGGGGCAGGGCCTCGCGGAAGTTAGAGTAACAATGATCCAAGGTTTTTCCACCCCTGGTTGCGCAATCGATATGCTGACAAAATTTAGGGAGTCTTGTTTTCAGATTAGCCTTGTTAAAATCCCCAGCTACAATGAATGCAGCCTCCGGCTAAATGGATTCCAGTTTGCAAAGAGTCAAATAAAGTTTGTTCAGAGCCATTGATGTGTCTGCTTGGGGGGGATATATACGGCTGTGATTATAATCTATCTATCTATCTATAGTATCTATCTATCCATAGTATCTATAGTATCTATCTATGGTATCTATCTATGGTATCTATCTATCTATCCTATCTATAGTATCTATCTATCTATCTATCTATAGTATCTATCTATCTATCTATCTATCTATCTATGGTATCTATCTATCGTATCTATAGCATCTATCTATCTATGGTATCTATCTATCGTATCTATAGCATCTATCTATCTATGGTATCTATCTATCGTATCTATAGCATCTATCTATCTATGGTATCTATCTATCGTATCTATAGCATCTATCTATCTATGGTATCTATCTATGGTATCTGTCTATGGTATCTGTCTATGGTATCTGTCTATGGTATCTGTCTGTCTGTCTGTCTGTCTGTCTGTCTGTCTATCGTATCTATCTATAGTATCTATCTATCTATAGTATCTATCTATAGTATCTATCTATATATCTGTAGTATAGTATAGTATAGTATAGTATCTATCTATCTATCTATCTATCTATTGTCTATCTATAGTATCTATCTATCTCTCTATCGTATCTATAGTATATATAGTATCTGTCTGTCTGTCTCCAATTCTCTGACCATGAAAAAGGGAAGTCCCAGGCTTCCTCTCGTCACACTTCTAGCATCTTGGACAGAGAGCGGCGCAATTAAGATCTAACACTATGGATGTTGCCATGTAATCACTTTGATATTTAACATCCATACAAGTTTGTGCACTTTGATATATGAGTCTGCCTTGAAGAGTCTTATGAATATATTCAAACAAGTTGAATTAGTAATTCAAATGTGCGCACAACTAAACAAGAATATACAATAAGAGCAGAATGTGGTGAGGAGTGGGGACAAATTAGCCGAGGGCTTGATGAACAAAAGGAATGGCCTAGAACAGACGTGTGTTTTAGCCTTGTGCCTTTCACCTTTCAAATCATTTTAAGGACAGAAATATCTAATATATAAGCTTTTTGAGATTTCTTCATTTCTCTGATATTCTGTCTAATTATTATGTCCTTATACATTTTTAATGTGCTTAGAACAGCCTTTGAAAATACAGTGGAGACTTGAAGTACATGTGTCCGTTTTTGCACTTAGATTTTCAAAAAAAGTGCTTTAGATGAAATAGTTTAGTGATGAATAACTCATGGGCATTTTAACATTATAATTTATTTCATTTTGATTTGCATATTCTATGCATTTACATGTTTTCAGATCATTTAAAAGGAAAGATTACATGAATTGTTATCAGTGATAAGTGCTTTTAGATAGACAAAGGTGCATATATCCTGAACTGTTCAAAATAAGTGACAAAGCACGAAGTAAGCATTTCATTTTCCAGTTGTGTACAGAAAAGTAGACAACATTGTTAGCTCCCACTATACAATGTTATTCACAACAACCAGTAGATGCTATTTCAGGCATTGCACAGTCCTGACAATAAGAACATACCGTATCTTATACAGTATGATCACCAACACACCAATCAGCTTGATCTCTGAATTCTGCATTGAGTCAATTATAATACAATTATTTGGTATCTTCAGGTTTTCACACCTTTAATTGGCTACTAACAAATCATAATTGTGTGTGTGTGTGTGTGTGTGTGTGTGTGTGTGTGTACACCATTGCTTGTGTATGCATCTGTTTCTACATATGTATACACATGTGGGTATATGTTGTTTATGCTATATCGACCCTATGTGTTTTTGTGTCACGTGGACCCTCGGTGATGTCATCGAAGACCTTTGGCATTATTCTACTAAACTTTAACAGTATCTACAGACATGCTATAAAAACACACACACACCACAGATGGTGCAGTGGTCAGCCTTTGTGGGAGAACAGAGATGAAATGAAGAGTTGCTCCGAGAGGGCAGTTAAAGTGCTAGGATACATTAACAATAATAATTCATTTTATTTGCACCTTTCAAGGACACGTACAGATTAAAAAATATGAGAAAGTAGCAAATATAAACATGAAATTATGAAGACCAAAGTACATTGCAAAAAAGGAGCATGGCACCATAATATAAAACAATATCACAGATACTCAACATTACACCAAAATACAACACAGCAACAAAACACCAAAATACAAACACAACAACAAAACATTACACCAAAATACAACACAGCAACAAAACACCAAAATACAACACAGCAACACAACACCAAAATACAACACAGCAACACAACACCAAAATACAACACAGCAACACAACACCAAAATACAACACAGCAACACAACACCAAAATACAACACAGCAACACAACACCAAAATACAACACAGCAACACAACACCAAAATACAACACAGCAACACAACACCAAAATACAACACAGCAACAAAACACCAAAATACAACACAGCAACAAAACACCAAAATACAACACAGCAACACAACACCAAAATACAACACAGCAACAAAACACCAAAATACAACACAGCAACACAACACCAAAATACAACACAGCAACACAACACCAAAATACAACACAGCAACACAACACCAAAATACAACACAGCAACACAACACCAAAATACAACACAGCAACAAAACATTACACCAAAATACAACACAGCAACACAACACCAAAATACAACACAGCAACAAAACATTACACCAAAATACAACACAACAAAACATTACACCAAAATACAACACAACAACAAAACATTACACCAAAATACAACACAACACCACAATACAACACAACACCAAAATACAACACAACAACAAAACATTACACCAAAATACAACACAACAACAAAACCTTACACCAAAATACAACACAACACCACAATACAACACAACACCAAAATACAAAACATCAAAACATTACACCACAATACAACACAACACCAAAATACAAAACAACAACAAAATATTACACCACAATACAACACCAAAATACAACACAACAACAAAACATTACACCAAAATACAACACAACAACAAAACATTACACCACAATACAACACCAAAATACAACACAACAACAAAACATTACACCAAAATACAACACAACAACAAAACATTACACCACAATACAACACCAAAATACAACACAACAACAAAACATTACACCAAAATACAACACAACAACAAAACATTACACCACAATACAACACCAAAATACAACACAACAACAAAACATTACACCAAAATACAACACAACAACAAAACATTACACCACAATACAAAACATTACACCAAAATACAACACAACACCACAATACAACACAACACCAAAATACAAAACATCAAAACATTACACCACAATACAACACAACAACAAAACATTACACCACAATACAACACAACACCAAAATACAAAACAACAACAAAATATTACACCAAAATACAACACAACAACAAAACATTACACCACAATACAACACCAAAATACAAAACATCAAAACATTACACCAAAATACAACACAACAAAACATTACACCACAATACAAAACATTACACCAAAATACAAAACAACAACAAAACATTACACCAAAATACAAAACAACAACAAAACATTACACCAAAATACAACACAACAAAACATTACACCACAATACAAAACATTACACCACAATACAAAGCAACAAAACATTACACCAAAATACAAAACAACAAAACATTACACCAAAATACAACACAACAACAAAACATTACACAACAATACAACACAACACCAAAATACAACACAACAACAAAACATTACACCAAAATACAACACAGCAACAAAACATTACACCACAATACAACACAACAAAACATTACACCACAATACAGCACAACACCAAAATACAAAACAACAACAAAACATTACACCAAAATACAACACAACAACAAAACATTACACCAAAATACAACACAACAACAAAACATTACACCAAAATACAACACAACACCACAATACAACACAACACCAAAATACAAAACATCAAAACATTACACCACAACACAACAGAACAACAAAACATTACACCACAATACAAAACAACAAAACATTACACCACAATACAAAACATTACACCAAAATACAAAACACGAACAAAACATTACACCACAATACAACACAACACCAAAATACAAAACATCAAAACATTACACCAAAATACAACACAACAAAACATTACACCACAATACAAAACATTACACCAAAATACAAAACAACAAAACATTACACCAAAATACAAAACAACAAAACATTACACCAAAATACAACACAATAAAACATTACACCACAATACAAAACATTACACCACAATACAAAACAACAACAAAACATTACACCAAAATAGAAAACATTACACCAAAATACAAAACAACAACAAAACATTACACCAAAATACAACACAACAAAACATTACACCACAATACAAAACATTACACCACAATACAAAACAACAACAAAACATTACACCAAAATACAACACAACGAAACATTACACCAAAATACAACACAACGAAACATTACACACAACAAAACAAAACATACAAAACATTACACCAAAATACAAAACAACAACAAAACATTACACCAAAATACAACACAACAACAAAACATTACACAACAACACCAAAATACAACACAACAACAAAACATTACACCAAAATACAACACAGCAAAAAAACATTACACCACAATACAACACAACAAAACATTACACCACAATACAGCACAACACCAAAATACAAAACAACAACAAAACATTACACCAAAATACAACACAACACCAAAACATTACACCAAAATACAACACAACAAAACATTACACCAAAATACAACACAACAAAACATTACACCAAAATACAACACAACATTACACCACAATACAAAACATTACACCACAATACAAAACAACAACAAAACATTACACCAAAATACAACACAACAACAAAACATTACACAACAACACCAAAATACAACACAACAACAAAACATTACACCAAAATACAACACAGCAACAAAACATTACACCACAATACAGCACAACACCAAAATACAAAACAACAACAAAACATTACACCAAAATACAACACAACACCAAAACATTACACCAAAATACAACACAACAAAACATTACACCAAAATACAACACAACACCAAAATACAAAACAACAAAACATTACACCACAATACAAAACATTACACCAAAATACAAACAACAACAAAACATTACACCACAATACAACACAACACCAAAATACAAAACATCAAAACATTACACCAAAATACAACACAACAAAACAAAACATTACACCACAATACAAAACATTACACCAAAATACAAAACAACAACAAAACATTACACCAAAATACAAAACAACAACAAAACATTACACCAAAATACAACACAACAAAACATTACACCAAAAACATTACACCAAAATACAAAACAACAACAAAACATTACACCAAAATACAAAACAACAACAAAACATTACACCAAAATACAAAACAACAACAAAACATTACACCAAAATACAACACAACAAAACATTACACCAAAATACAACAACAAAACATTACACCACAATACAAAACATTACACCACAATACAAAACAACAAAACATTACACCACAATACAAAACATTACACCAAAATACAAAACAACAACAAAACATTACACCAAAATACAACACAACAAAACATTACACCACAATACAAAACATTACACCACAATACAAAACAACAACAAAACATTACACCAAAATACAAAACAACAACAAAACATTACACCAAAATACAACACAACAAAACATTACACCACAATACAAAACATTACACCACAATACAAAACAACAAAACATTACACCAAAATACAAAACAACAACAAAACATTACACCAAAATACAACACAACAACAAAACATTACAACACAATACAACACAACAACAAAATACAAAACAACAACAAAACATTACACCAAAATACAACACAACAACAAAACATTACACCAAAATACAACACAGCAACAAAACATTACACCACAATACAACACAACAACAAAACATTACACCACAATACAGCACAACACCAAAATACAAAACAACAACAAAACATTACACCAAAATACAACACAACAACAAAACATTACACCACAATACAACACAACACCAAAATACAAAACATCAAAACATTAAACCACAATACAACACAACAACAAAACATTACACCACAATACAACACAACACCAAAATACAAAACAACAACAAAATATTACACCAAAATACAACACAACAACAAAACATTACACCACAATACAACACAACACCAAAATACAAAACATCACACCAAAATACAACACAACAAAACATTACACCACAATACAAAACATTACACCAAAATACAAAACAACAACAAAACATTACACCAAAATACAAAACAACAAAACATTACACCAAAATACAACACAACAAATCATTACACCACAATACAACACAACACCAAAATACAACACAACAACAAAACATTACACCAAAATACAACACAGCAACAAAACATTACACCACAATACAACACAACATTACACCACAATACAGCACAACACCAAAATACAAAACAACAACAAAACATTACACCAAAATACAACACAACAACAAAACATTACACCACAATACAACACAACACCAAAATACAAAACATCAAAACATTACACCAAAATACAACACAACTACAAAACATTACACCAAAATACAAAACAACAAAACATTACACCAAAATACAAAACAACAACAAAACATTACACCAAAATACAACACAACAAAACATTACACCACAATACAAAACATTACCCCACAATACAAAACAACAACAAAACATTACACCAAAATACAAAACAACAACAAAACATTACACCAAAATACAACAACAACAAAACATTACACCACAATACAACACAACAAAACATTACCCCACAATACAAAACAACAACAAAACATTACACCAAAATACAAAACAACAACAAAACATTACACCAAAATACAACACAACAACAAAACATTACACCACAATACAACAACAAAACATTACACCAAAATACAAAACATCAAAACATTACACCACAATACAACAACAAAACATTACACCACAATACAACACAACACCAAAATACAAAACAACAACAAAACATTACACCAAAATACAACACAACAACAAAACATTACACCACAATACAACACCAAAATACAAAACATCAAAACATTACACCAAAATACAACACAACATTACACCACAATACAAAACAACAACAAAACATTACACCAAAATAGAAAACATTACACCAAAATACAAAACAACAACAAAACATTACACCAAAATACAACACAACAAAACATTACACCACAATACAAAACATTACACCACAATACAAAACAACAACAAAACATTACACCAAAATACAACACAACAACAAAACATTACAACACAATACAACACCAAAATACAAAACATCAAAACATTACACCAAAATACAACACAACAAAACATTACACCACAATACAAAACATTACACCAAAATACAAAACAACAACAAAACATTACACCAAAATACAACACAACAACAAAACATTACACCAAAATACAAAACAACAACAAAACATTACACTAAAATACAAAACAACAACAAAACATTACACCACAATACAAAACAACAACAAAACATTACACCACAATACAACACAACACCAAAATATTACACCACAATACAACACAACACCAAAATACATAACAACAACAAAACATTACACCAAAATACAAAACAACAACAAAACATTACACCAAAATACAACACCAAAATACAAAACATCAAAACATTACACCAAAATACAACACAACAACAAAACATTACACCACAATACAACACCAAAATACAAAACATCAAAACATTACACCAAAATACAACACAACAAAACATTACACCACAATACAAAACATTACACCAAAATACAAAACAACAAAACATTACACCAAAATACAAAACAACAACAAAACATTACACCACAATACAACACAACAACAAAACATTACACCACAATACAACACAACAACAAAACATTACACCAAAATACAAAACAACAACAAAACATTACACCAAAATACAAAACAACAACAAAACATTACACCACAATACAACACAACAACAAAACATTACACCACAATACAACACAACACCAAAATATTACACCACAATACAACACAACACCAAAATACTACACCAAAATACAAAACAACAACAAAACATTACACCAAAATACAAAACAACAACAAAACATTACACCAAAATACAAAACAACAACAAAACATTACACCAAAATACAACAAAACATTACACCAAAGTACAACACACCATTACACTAAAATACAACATAACACAATGAGAAAACATTATAACACAACATTACACCAAAATGCAAAACAACAACAGAAAACTACACCAAAATACAACACAACAACACAACATTACACCAAAATACAACATAACAACAACAAAGTATTAGACCAAAATACACAACACAACATTACACCACAATACAACAAGCCAACATAACACCAAAATACAACACAACATTACACAAAAATACAACAGCATAACATTACACCAAACTACAACATTACAACAACACAGCATTACACCAAAATACAACACAACAACACAACAGCATTACATCCAAATGCAACACAACACAACATTACTAATAGTCATCACCAGTGGTGTACTTAAGTAAAAATACTTTACATACTTTAAAGTACTACTTAAGTAGTTTTTTGGGATCTGTACTTTACTTTACCATTTATCTTTTTGACAACATTTACTTCTACTCCACCACATTCATAAAGAAAATATTGTATATCTATACATTTTCCCTGACATCCAAAAGTACTTACATTTTGAATGCTTAGCAGGACAGGAAAATGCTCTAATTCACACATAAAGAGAACATCCCTGGTCATCCCTACTGTATCTGATCTGGAGGACCAAACACAAATGCTTTGTTTGTAAATTATGTCTGAGTGTTGTGTGTGCCAATGGCAATATGGAAATGTTTAAAAACAAGACAATCGTGCTAGGTTTGCTTTATATAAGTAATTCGAAATTATTTTAAAATATTTTAGCAATTACATTAAATTTATTTTTAAATGTTTTAAAAATGTACCTTTATTTAACCAGGTAGGCCAGTTGAGAACAAGTTCTCATTTACAACTGCGACCTGGCCAAGATAAAGAAAAGAAGTGCGACACAAACAACAACACAGAGTTACACATGGAATTAACAAAAGCACAGTCAATGACACAATAGAAAAATGCTATACACAGTGTGTGCAAATAACGTGAGGAGGTAAGGCAATAAATAGGCCATAGTAGCGAAATAATTACAATTTAGCAAATTAACACTGGAGTGATAGATGTGCAGATGATGATGTGCAAGTAGAAATACTGGTGTGCAAAAGAGCAAAAAGGTAAATAAAAACAAGATGGGGATGACATAGGTAGATTGGATGGGCTATTTACGGATGGGCTGTGTACAGCTGCATCGATCGGTAAGCTGCTCAGATAGCTGATGCTTAAAGTTAGTGAGGGAGGTATTAGTCTCCAACTTCAAAAAATTTTGCAATTCGTTCCAGTGATTGGCAGCAGAGAACTGGAAGGAAAGGTGGCCAAAGGAGGTGTTGGCTTTGGGGATGACCAGTGAGATATACCTGCTGGAGCGCGTGCTACGGGTGGGTGTTGTTATCATGACCAGTGAGCTGAGATAAGGCGGAGCTTTACCTAGCAAAGACTTATAGATGACCTGGAGCCAGTTGGTCTGGCGAAGAATATGTAGCGAGGGCCAGCCGATGAGAGCATAAAGGTCGCAGTGGTGGTTGATAGATGGGGCTTTGGTGACATAACGGATGGCACTGTGATAGACTGCATCCAGACTGCATCCAGTTTGCTGAGTAGAGTGTTGCCTATTTTGTAAATGACGTTGCTGAAGGATAGTCAGGATAGTCATTTTTACGAGGGAATGTTTGGCAGTGTGAGTGAAGGAGGCTTTGTTGCGAAATAGGAAGCCGATTCTAGATTTAATTTTGAATTGGAGATGTTTAATATGAGTCTGGAAGGAGAGTTTACAGTCTAGCCAGTCACCTAGGTATTTGTAGTTGTCCACATATTCTAAGGCAGAACCATCCAGAGTAGTGATGCCAGTCGGGCGGGTTGGTGCGGGCAGCGAACGGTTGAAGAGCAGTTGGAGTCCACAGAAGGAGTGTTGCATGGAATTGAAGCTCATTTGGACATTTGTTAACACAGTGTCCAAAGAAGGGCCAGATATATACAGAATGGTGTCGTCTGCGTAGAGGTGGATCAGAGAATCACCCGCAGCAAGAGCGACATCATTGATATATATAGAGAAAAGAGTCGGCCGTTGAATTGAACCCTGTGGTATCTCCATAAGGACTGCCAGAGGTCCGGTCAACAGGCCCTCCAATTTGACACACTGAACTCTGAGAAGTAGTTGATAAACCAGGCGAGGCAGTCATTTGAGAAACCAAGGCTGTTGAGTCTGCCGTTAAGAATACGGTGATTGACAGAGTCGAAAGCCTTGGCCAGGTTGATGAATACAATTGCACAGTACTGTCTTTTATCGATGGCGGTTATGATATCGTTTAGTACCTTGAGCATGGCTGAGGTGCACCCGTGACCAGCTCGGAAACTGGATTGCAAAGCGGAGAAGGTATGGTGGGATTCGAAATGGTCAGTGATCTGTTTGTTAACTTGGCTTTCGAAGACTTTAGAAAGGCAGGGCAGGATGATATAGGTCTGTAACAGTTTGGGTCTAGAATGTCACCCCATTTGAAGAGGGGGATGACCGCGGCAGCTTTCCAATCTTTAGGGATCTCGGACGATACGAAAGAGAGGTTGAATAGACTGGTAATAGGGGTTGCAACAATGGCAGCGGATAATTTTAGAACGAAATGGTCCAGATTGTCTAGCCCAGGTGATTTGTACAGGTCCAGGTTGTGCAGCTCTTTCAGAACATCTGCTATCTGGATTTGGGTGAAGGAGAGGCTGGGGAGGCTTGGGCATGTAGCTGCGGGGGGGTGCGGAGCTGTTTAATTTTGATACTTAAGTATATTTAAAACCAAATACTTTTTGACTTTTAAACAAGTAGAATTTTACTGGGTGACGTTTACTTGAGTCATTTTCTGTTAAGATATTTTTACTTTTACTCAAGTATAACAATTGGGTACTTTTACCACTACTGGTCATCACCAACTAATCCCAGTCTATCCCCATAACCATGTACAAGATTTTAGGTTATTTGGCCAGCATTTTCCCCTTGTATTTACAGTGTTTATCAGCATGTAACTGTGTGTATGCGCGTATTGTGCAGTAGTTTGGCTCCAGCACCAAAATGCAGAGGTGATGGGCATGCTGTTATGGATGTTATAATGGTCTCGCTTGCAATGTTGATTGTTTTGCCTTTATAGCGGCTATCTCTGGTTAGTAAACTTGACCTATCTCTGGTACTGCTGCTGCAAAAAAAAAAGAATCCCCCCTCTCTTCTGCAGACACTAATGGGGCCTTATGGAAACAAAATGTGTGTGGGCCTCTCCTTTTAGGTGCCTGTCTATTAAAACCAAAACAACATTAGTAACAGCTACTACACTCCACAATTAGTCTGGGCGAGGCGTCCGCTCCAGGAGCCTGGGTGAATGAATAGTGCTGTGGGCTGGTCCTGCACTGGTTTAGCTTCTCAGCTCTGTCAGGAGGGGGCAAAGGTTAAACGGGTTAATGCTGCCAGTGTGGGAGGTGTGGACAAGGCATTTGTCAGGACAGGAGAGAGGGATGGAAGGATGGAGAAAGGAAAGAAGGGGTGGTGCTGGAACATGGAACAGGGAACTGGGAAATCTGATCCTCGGAAAGAAGATTGGAACTGTCCAACACAATGCCTCTCTTAAATATTTCCGTTCTAACGGGTATAGTTGACTCCCTTTCTTGGAAGGCATGGTACACAAGATATCCACACACCAGTGTGGTTTGCAGTTTCACTGAGCACAACCGTGTATGTGGGTGCCCTTCACTGCTCCTGGATGCCCCAGGCAACCACAATAATGGCGGAGCACAGCACAGAGCAGCGACAGTCAGCTGTGACGACCACGCGCCATGCGTGAGTTATTATCTAATCTGAAGTCCTGCCCTGGGTTGCATTTGTCAATCTGTTTGTGGTGCTCCCAAGGGGCTGTGCTTCCTCCATTCCCCCCACCCCAAATGCCCACAAGGTCCCATCCAGCTACCTGTATCCTTCCTGCCTGCTCTGGCTTGGGGCTCGTGTCATGAATGATTTAAGGACATGTGCACAGTGGACACAGTGAAGTGCTTCTGCAGAGTGAAGGAAAGAGGCGCGACTCCTTCCCTGCCATGTCCTCTTTTGACACCAATAGTCACTGACTGAAGTAAAGATGCCAAACTTTAATAACAGGCTGTTTTGTTTTTGATGGAGACCTGGTTTATCAGCACAAAGGACCTGGCACAGTTGGGATGGGCTTTCCAAGTCTCATCAGGGGAGGATGTAATTGATTTATAGCCCGGCGATAAAGATCGATGGCCGCCGGCCGCGGTTATGACACCAACAGAGTCGCAATGGCATCATGCGACAGGAGACGCAGGCCTATTAGGGAGACACAATCAAATATTCAGAACCGCTGGACACTCTCGTTATTTATTCATGCTAATACAAGTATATTAAAGAAGCTAAACAGGGTTAGTGCTCAATCACTCACAAAGGGAATCATCTGGAGCATTTATCAGGACCATTCTCCGAGCTAACTCTCCCTCCGTCTACCCACAGTCTAAACTGATGCTAACCGACAAGAAGGGGAAGACCTGGAGGGCCCTCTCTACAGACACACCAGAGAGTGACTGAAAGGGCAATGAAATGTCTCTCCTATGGTGTGATCCACAATACGACTGGGATGGGTGGAACCATCTAAGTGAACTCTAAAAACGAAGGAATTGAGGAAGGTAGGATTTACCTTTCACTAACCTGAGTAAAAAGTTGGGCCATGAAATGGAAATACTGTACGTAAATATCGACATAGTGAGCACATCCCACTTCAAGCACTTTGACACCCACAGACGACTCTGTATCGCTGTATAATCTTAAACCAACTGCCCCACCCACACGCAGAAGACACCGTGCACAGTGTTTCATGAATGGGACTCCGGAGGTGCGTCTTCATAATTGCGAATCAAAAAAGGGAGATGGAGGTATGATTGATATTGGTACACCGCGATTACATATGAATAAGAGCAGTCGTTATTTTTAAATTCTTTTAGACCATCAACACTATCCTGTTAATGATAGTGATACTGTCAGCCCATAAAAAGACTCAGATGCATTGTGTTTTAATTCCCTCTCTCAAAGGAAGCATCAAAATACAATATTCGGGGCCTGTCACTCTCATAACCAAAGCTGAATATTGATCTCCCTCTAAATTGGAGAGGGAGAAACAATAATGTTGCCTTTTTAGGAACATGAAATTACATGCGCAAACATGGTGAAATGTGCTTTTGCCTGTCATCTAGCAGTCCTGTAGTTATTCATCAGGTGCAAAACAGTCACATAAGAGACAAAAAAATGGGCCTTCAACTAAAGTCTGGACCTATTCTATATTAACTAAACTTAACCCATTTGTTCCCAAATTTTTCACAGACATTCCGCTATGCAAATGTACCCCTATTCCTCGGCCCCAATCTCTATATACCTCGACCCACTTACACACTTAAACATAATTAACTCTGTTACACCCATGCGCTAACACTAGCATCCACATGCTAATTCCCTAATATTGATACAACCAAGTACCAATACACCTACATATCCTAGCCCTAAATGCCCTATTTGTTACTCATAAACCCCAGATCCTTTGCAAAAACTTCTCATCCCTGTTACTTGCCTATCTCACGCCTGTTACCCACTTTCATTAGGCTTGTATTCCTCAAGTCACCGACTGTAATCTATAACCAGCTATTCGCTGCACATCCCAACCTTGTTATTTGCATACCTTAGTCATGTGACCTCTGACCTGTATACGCTAATCATGTAATATATAAACTTATAGTACAGTGGTTTAACACGTGCCCCAGTCCCATTCACTTTTTTTCCTACCACTGCCAGAAAGGATTTTAATTAGCAATCTATGTCAATCTACACCCATTACCTGTATGAGCTTGTTATTCCTACACCCCAATACTCATATAAACCAGGCAAATCCATGGGCATACTCATAAAACAGGTATATTGCTATAGGTCAACCCCAATTGTCATACAAAATAGGTGTAATAATAATAATAATATATGCCATTTAGCAGACGCTTTTATCCAAAGCGACTTAGTCATGTGTGCATACATTCTACGTATGGGTGGTCCCGGGGATCGAACCCACTACCCTGGCGTTACAAGCGCCATGCTCTACCAAC
Source organism: Oncorhynchus keta (assembly GCF_023373465.1). Lineage (NCBI taxonomy): Eukaryota > Metazoa > Chordata > Actinopteri > Salmoniformes > Salmonidae > Oncorhynchus > Oncorhynchus keta. The sequence goes on from NC_068422.1 coordinate 63,494,580, forward strand.
TGAGCTACAGAAGGACCGAAGGAACAAAAACGATTGAATTAAAAATCTATTTTATGATCATCACATAACGACAACCAACAGCTTACTTGTGCATCTCAGCCCCAATGTTCATACAAACCAGCTGTACACCTGTACTTCAGCTCCAATTGACATACCTACAAAGTATGCACCAGTGCTTGAACCCAATTAGTCAACTAAGCTAGGTCTAAATACATGCTGAAGCCTGAATACTTGTCACGGTTGTCGTAAGTACTGGACCAAGGCCCAGCGCATGTAGAGTTCCACATTCTTAATAACAAGTGAAACTTAAGCAAAACAAAACAATAAACGAACAACGAAACGTGACTACGTGGTGCACATGCACAAACCCAAATTAATATCCCACAAACACAGGTGGGAAAAAAAAAACTAGAACACCACATAGAAATAATAAACTAGAATACCCACTAGTCACGCCTACTGACCTACTACACCATAGAGAAACAATGGCTCTCTATGGTCAAGGCGTGACAGTCCCCCCCCAAAGGTGCGCACTCAGTCCGCAAAACCTGAAACCAAATGGGGAGGGTAGGGGGGGGTGATTGGTGGCGGTGGTGGCTCCGGTGTAGGTCGTAGGCCCTGCCCAGACCCCAGATCTGGCCATCGCGCTGGGCTGACCGCCATGCATGGACTGGGCACCGGCGCAGAGGAGGGCTGCGGTCCTGGAACTGGGTTGGACACTGTGCCTGGACTGGGCACTGGTTCAGAGGAGGGCTGCGGTCCTGGAACTGGGTTGGACGCCGTACCTGGACTGGGCACTGGTGCCGATGAAGGTTCCGGCCTTGGAGCTAGACTGGACACCGTGCCTGGAGTGGGCATCGTGGCAGAGGAAGGCTCTGGCCTTGGAGCAGGACTGGACACCGTGCCTAGAAGCTCCGAACCATTGCCCGTCGCGGGAGGTTCTGGACAGTTGCCCGTCGCTGGAGTTTCTGGACCGTCGCGGGAGGTTCTGGACTGTGAATGTGCACTGGAGGTCTAGAGCGTGGAGCCGGTACAGGTAGCACCGGACTGGTGACACGCACTATGCCACTTTATGTTTATATACCCTACATTACTCATCTCATATGTATATACTGTACTCTATACCATCTACTGCATCTTGCCTATGCCGTTCTGTACCATCACTCATTCATATATCTTAATGTACATATTCTTTATCCCTTTACACTTGTATGCGTAAGGTAGTAGTTGAGGAATTGTTTGGTTAGATTACTCGTTGGTTATTACTGCATTGTCGGAACTAGAAGCACAAGCATTTCGCTAAACTCGTATTAACATCTGCTAACCATGTGTATGTGACAAATAAAATTGGATTTGGATTTGATTTGAGTGTGGGGATCAGGCACAGGACGTACCGGACTGGGGAGGCGCACTAGAGGCCAAAACCGTGTAGCTGGTCCAGGTTGCACCAGACTGCTAACCGGACCCTCTGGTCGGATGTTGAGCAGAACACACTTGCACAACATCTTTCTCATCTCTCTCTCTTCACACTGCTCTATCGACACCCAGGCGGACTCTGGCTCTCTCCTTGGGTCGACCGACCACCTCTCTATAGCCTGCTCCATGTGCTCTGGCTCTTCATGTGCTCTGGCTCAACCAGCCACCCCGTGTGCCCCCTCCCCCCAAAAATATTTGGCATGTCCTTGGGCTTTCTGTGGCTGCGAACCCTGGCGTCGTCGCTGTCCTCCATTATTACCTTCCGTCTGCCTCCAAGGAAGGGTTTCGCATCCACCCATCATTTCTTCCCTTGTCCAAAACTCCTTTACGTCGTGGAAACTCTGTCACGGTTGTTGTAAGAACTGGACCAAGGCGCAGCGTACGTAGAGTTCCACATATATAATAACAAGTGAAACTTAAGCAAAACAAAACAATAAACGAACAATGAAACATGACTATGTGGTGCACATGCACAAACCCAAATTAATATCCCACAAACACAGGTGGGAAAAATAGCTACTCAAATATGATTCCCAAATAGAGACAACGATTACCAGCTGCCTCTAATTGGGAATCATACAAAACACCAACATAGAAAAATAAACTAGAACACCACATAGAAATAATAAACTAGAATACCCCCTAGTCACACCCTGACCTACTACACTATAGAGAAACAATGGCTCTCTATGGTCAGGGCATAACAATACTCATAAACCAGGTCTACCCCAGCAACTCCAGCTCCAGTACTCCTACAAATGAGGTCTACACCTTTGACTGAGTCACAATACTAATATACACCTGCATTTCAACCCAAATGCCCATACAAACCAGGTTTAGCTCTGTGGCCGTGTCCCAATACTCTGATAAACCAGGTCTACCCTTGTGACTATTCAGCAAAGCTCAAATAAATCAGGTCTACCCTTCTGCAAGAGACAGTAAACAAGCCCATTGACATTAAATATTTGTTAAGTTATTACACTAATTCAGTTTGCGGGTCAATACACAGCAAATTCCCCCTGAAATAACAAAATATGACATTTTACAGACAGAATGACTGATGTAAACATTTGTAAAGGCTAATGGATAATGGTAAAATCATCTGTAAAATCATCTTGAGCAAGTACATCCATAACCCAACTCAACTTCAATCTACTGAAGAAGAAACAATTGGCTATGATTAAATATACACTCAGTGGCCAGTTTATTAGATACACCACCCCATTCTAGAAAATGGTTAGCTCCTACAGATAGTGGGGGTACTGTCACGTGAGCTCCCTCTCTGGCCTCTAGGTCACCAGGCTGCTCATTAAGGTGCACACTCGCACCCGCGCGTAATCAGACTCACCTGGACTCTATCACCTCCCTGATTACCTTCCCTATATACACGTCACTCCCTTTGGTTCCTTCCCCAGGGGTTATTGTTTCTGGTCCTGTGTCATGTCTGTGTGTTTATTTCTTATAACACTCACTCCCTGAACTTGCTTCCCGACTCCTAGCGCACATTGCTACATGAGCTAACGTGCGCTAATGTGATTAGCATGATGTTGGAAGTAACTTTACATGAGCTGTTATAGGAACCTAGAGTGAATGCAAGATTTATTGATAAAATATACCCTATAGAAAGTGTGTGTGAGTGGTGTGAGTGTCTGTCGTACCGTAGAAACTCGGGGGCATATTGACGTTGCCAGGAGGGTGCTGAGAGGGAGAGGTTTGCTCACTGGCCCTGAACTCTTACCGGAGGGGCCCTACTGGGGCCACAGAGCATCTGTGCTAATCACAAACACAACATCTCGCCATCTCAGACCACAATCCAGTTAACTCAGACTGGAGACCCTCAAGCTCCAGCAGACACACATCACTGCTAATCCCTGATTAGTGAGGTACTGGGAAACGGACAGGATGTAAATGTACAGTTACTGTATACAGAGAGCTCACCCAGACCTTGATAAAAAAAAGAAATTAAGTCAAATATCACTTTTGTCCACAGTATGGTTGTTGTGATGATAAAAGAGTTTTTCAGGATACATTGATATCATAGAGAAGAACCAGCTCCGGTGGGCACGAGATCACCAATACTGGACAAATGAGGAGTGGAAAAACATTTCCTGGGCCAACGAATCCCAGTTCATGTTGCGTCATGCTGATGGCAGAGTCAGGATTTGGCGTAAGCAACATGAGTCCATGGCCCCATCCAGCCTCGTGTCAACGGTACAGGCTGGTGGCGGCGGTGTAATGGTGTGGGGAATGTTTTCCTGGCAAACATGATACCAGTTAGGCAGTGTGTCCATGCCCCAAAGATTTCAGGCTGTTCTGGAGGCAAAATGGGGTGCAAATTTCATCAACGTATTCATTTCTAAAGCTGTTGAATGCAGACTTCTGATGCCAAATTTGTCTGTAAAAGTACACCTTGGAGGAATATGCCGGTGGTCTTATGACCATTTTGAGAAATCATATCAAACTTCTCTGAATCCTGCTAGACACCTTGATAAATGGATAATATATGAAACATTTGATTTGAAGTACAAACGTAACTTCTCTTAAGCTTGTAAAGTTTTTATCCTTCACTATTGTGACCTTTGGGATTAATTTGTTTAACCCCAAGTGAGTTTGCTGAACTCTCTAACCTACAGTATGGCTAAGAGATTAACAGTGTGGTATTAGAATATGGCAGGAAGTCACTCTGCTCTAACGAGAGACCTGTCCCAAGTGGCCTAATGTGTTCTGGGTAAAAAAAAAAATAAAAAAAAATAATTAAGTGGCAATTTAACACCACTGTCTGTGAGAAGGAAAGTAAATGTGGTCAGGTTTGTGTCAGAATATGCCCAAATGGTTGGTGGTTGGACAAGCCTTTTCTGACACTTTTGTTGGTTTGTCATCACACCTTTAGTGATTGCTTCAGGACTCTTTTCACCGTTGAGCGTCAGACTAGATTTCTCCCATTTGTGGCAGCCAAAACCGAGAAAGAAAAAGAAGGAGTCAATACAATGTTGGAAAACCAATGCATGAGATGCATGTTTGTCCAAGTAGATTTGTGACATGATGGCAGGCGACAGAGTGTGTGATGTTTTTCCGTCTTTCATTATCATGCGGCCACCACAGCTCGACATCACCTGTTGGTGGCAGAGAGGAGCCGAGTCCTGATGGACAGACGGATGGGATGGCTGATGAATTCCTGGCAGGTGCTTTGTCAGAGGGGAGGCAATTTAAACCCCAGGGGAGGGAAACCGTTTAGAGTTCAGACGACTTCTAATGTAGAAGAGTCCCATTTCCCTTCCCGTATTTACAATCAAATGACAATTCATTGTTGGTTTTAACAAGGTCCTGGTCAGCATTTACATGCGTCGTTCACCTAGACACCCGCCCATAATGCTCCATATCAGCCCACTCTAATTTAGAAAGATGTCCATAGAGGGGTCAATCTCCCTTTCATACATAGTGACTGATAGATCCAATACCTTTGGAATCAGATAAAACTTTGACAAATGGCCATGTGCTGAGCCGTGGGGAATGGCTGCACGGGGCTGGCTGGGGCTCTGTCCATGCCAGCCTGCCCCTCTCCCATCACGGCCTCGGTGGCTTTGATCAATGGGCCACACCGCAGACACGTAGGTCTGTCTGCCGTCACATGATTAAAAGAGCTGGAGGATATTGCTTTCCCACCATCTACTCTCAGAGAGAAAAAACTTCATAAAACTAAGGCGACAGCGTCCTCTTTCTGGCTCTGCCTTCTCCCTCGCTCTGATGGTTCTTGGGTGATTTGGATTGATCAGAAAGGTTTTGGGGAGGATTGAAAGAGGCTGGATGGAAGTGGGATGAAAATATCAGAGGCTATGATCATTTTCCATAGTCCTGGAGCAGGAAAAAGGTTCAAAATGGCCACTTGACACATATGGGCATACTAGATGCATATGCAATATGTCAACAGTGAAACAATCTCATGTATCCTGGGGGAGGATCAACAAGAGTGGACATCCCTTGAAACCCATATCTCAGAAATATTTTGAATGTTTTTGAGAACTGACCATTGAAAACCAGAGTGTAAAAGTCACTAAAACCAGACATATGGTCCAATGTGGCTCAGTATGGTGCTTGCAATGCCAGGGTTGTGGGCTTTGATTCACAGGGGGGAGTAGTACGAAAAAGTATGACAATGTACGCACTCACTACTGTAAGTCACTTTGGATAAGTGTCGGCTAAAATGTAAATATATATATATATATATATATATATATATGTATATAAACTAGAGATTGGCAGTAAGTCAATCCTAACATCGACCGGCCCAATGAGGAAGGTAGCAGGGCTGAAGAGATGAGAAGAAGATGCGTCCAGGTGATTGAGAAGTCAAGGAGACTCCTGTCTGTAGCGTAGTGTACCCAGACACTTTGAGGTCTCCTAGCTATGTTCGCTACTACCTCTCCCATTACCTCCAACCCCAGGAATCCCACCCCCATCTGCATAAATCACACCGCCAGTGACAAATTGACCGTGCGATTAGCATGATATATAGTGCAAAAATGTAAATAATAACAAGTGCTCCTAATTGGCACGCTACCTGACAACAAATCAGTTATGCTGCTGTCCTGCACCGTGGCGCAGTGCTACGACAAAATCATTAAGAATATGTGCCGTCGTATCTCCTTTGTGACACCCTCTCTCTCTGTCTGTTGCCTGGAAGTTTGTGGGGATTTTGTCACTCAACTATCTCTTGGGGGAGGGGTGTTTGTTTAAGGTTGGGTGTTGAGCCCCAACCCATGCAGTTCTATCAGTCTGTTTGTCTTAGCATACGGCGGATGCTCTGTACTTTAAATGCACAATATAATAGATTTCTCAATACTACTACTCAATACTGTATTCATATTGATTTATCAAACTCACTTTCAGTTGTATGCCATACCATCTCTCCAGGGCGTTTGGCTCTGAAGTGAAAGGAAAATATAGATGCCGTTTTTTCATGTACATTTTTGTAAACCACAGTCATCACCCTAGCAACACATGAACAACTTGCATGGCATACATGGCAAACTTGGTAAAACAGAGATCTCACACATGGCTTTCTTTTCATCTGTCAGAGTAGTTTGTCCCTGGGCTGGCCCCTGTCTTTGTTTACCTCTTCGAGAGCTGGTCCGTAATGATCCTGGGCTGGTCTGACTGGCTGTAATATTCAGAGGATAGGACTAATGAACAGACTGGAGAAGCAGCAGAGTGATGGAGACACTGACTTTCCCCCTGATTCTGTGGGCCTTGACTAGTCTACTCATCAGTACAGCCATGACGGGGGTCCCACTGCCTTGCCTCCCTGATTTACACATTCACAGGAAGAAAAAGAAGAGAGGAAAGAGACCTCTGTTATCAGGGGACTGACACCAGCCGGGAGAGGGGCTGTAATTAGATTGGGATATATGGGAGTAGTTAAGGCCCTAAAATATCATTGATCAGGGGGGGATATCGACAGACGCACACTAAGCTGCTATAACAGCAAACCGACAACCACCGACCATCCTTCTCTCCGTGCAAAGAGTTGTTCTTGTTACACTCTGCTATTACTTATCTGGTTAATACAGCTCTCAGACCTGTTCATTAGTTCACCTGGCAACCAGATGTCCTAGGAGGATGCCATACCACTGTTATATTTGAACAGACCATGAATGGAGAGTTGAGTTGTTCAAGTCAATAGGGGTATATCCAGAACCTTAGAGGTTTAGAATGTGTCACAACAAAATAATGGCTGACTTTGTTCTTCAAGTTAAGCTTAATTAACTAATACCAGGATATAATTGTATATAATGCTATACTGTGATCCATTCCCTCCTAACATCACTTAAAGGGCAACTTAGCGCAACTTATCTGGTCAGTATATTTCAAAACTCTTGTTTGATGAAACTGAGGTCGTCACGACTTACATGAGGGTTGCCCACTAACACGGGATTGTAACGCCGAGGGAGAATTGTCATGCATGGAGAACAGCTGCGCGGATTGCGTTCTATTCAATCATAGCAGCAAACCTCCAGACAGTGAGACAGATATTACGTATCGCTTCGGACTTGAGCAGGTGCTCATCGCATAGGCTCAATTTTCATTTTTCTTGTTTACGTAAGACAACACGACGCCAATGTTATGTTGAAAGAACACTTGGACCCTAAGCTCTTTGTGGAGTGGCCACTTGCTGATGTTTTTGACAGTGATCACTCAAGTCTGCCAAAGTTTCAGGAAAAAAGGAAAATTGAGAAGACGCAATGTGCACTTGCATCCCAACTGCCACTTGCCAATATTCCAAAATTCTAAACTACATTTGCGAGCAACTTGTGTCCCGCTGCATCCTGTTTTGAAACAGGTTTTGGAATGAAGCACTGCCCGACAGAGACACTCTGGTAATAGATAGTGAAAAAGTTCTACAAATAAAACGGCACCGAAGCACAGACGTCGACACTCGCCAGTGACTTGATAAGATGATTTAGCTAACGTTGACCTACCTGCTCAATGGGCCTTTTAGCCTTATTGACAAACACAGAGTTGGAACTTAGCTAGGGCAATGATAAACAGCATGTAGTAAGTAGCTTGTCAAATAAATGAAAATTGTGCTTATTTGAAATAGTTTGACAGCTTGCTGATGAAGTTGTAGACATGTTCTCAGAAATCAGCCCTGAGTGCAGCCAGCAGCTGATTTGATAGTCTTCAGTGCAGTTTTCGTTTAAAAAAAATGGACTTGAGAAATACTGCATCAAACACCTTAGCTTGATGTAAAGTTGCGCAACTAAGACTTCCTCTGCAAAAAAACGTAAAAATTAATTACAGATTACTTGATTTATCTTAGATTCATTCTGACTATTTTGAGGAAGTGGATATGTTGTTGCAACAGTAACTGCCAGGGTACTGTAAAGTGAACATAACACACCCACATCGAACCACACCCTCAAAACTCAAATCTCGTTTTCTTAATGAGCAGCAGAAAAAACACATGCTGGAATCCGCTGTTTAGCCACTCTTTAAAATAGTCACCATGTTGTTTTTGTGGTGTGTATGTAGTGTAGTACACATTTTGCATTAGAGGAAAACTGTGAAAGATCAGCATCAGTCCAGCTGCATATGGAGCATTGAGAGGTGGATTTAGTTTCATTTCCTATGCTCTTGTTCCCGCTGCCAAAGAAAACAAAGCTTTTCAATGTCCCTCAAAGTTCACTCGTATCACGAGGACCGATGTGTTAGGAAAAGGAGGAGACAAACAGATATTACTGAATCTGACCATTGATCAGACCGAATTGTCCCTCTTCCTTTAGCCTTTACCTTTCTCTACATCGCTCTTCCCCTGTCCCTCGCCGTGTTCTGCAATGATTCCACGCTAGTCAAAAAAAAATCAGCCGAGTGAGTCGCCGGCTGATGTTATGGCATAGCATGCTGCTCTCGTCTGTGACCACTGTATGCAAAGCGTGGCATTAGTCACCGGCCGGCTGGCCCTGACAGGCCTGCAGTGTGAGGGAGATTAATGCCAGGTAGGGCCACTTTATTATCGTCACTCTCTTCTTTCTCTCTCTCCGACTCTGCCTCTTCGTTCGGCCCCACGATTAATTGTCTGCTCCCTCGCTCCGAGTGACGGATGTGAAGAGGGGTGTGAGGAGGAGCACAAAGGCACCTGCTTCTGGCCTTGATAACCCCCAAGCTCTCCTCCCCTCCTGTACCCTACCCTGGCTCTCTCCACTCCCCCATACAGGCCTCCCTACCAGCCTAGCCCCAGGCCTACAAGAAACACTCTGTATGGTCACTAAGACAGCAGTACTAGCCACACAGAGAATAGGAGCAGATTTCCTCTTTTCCTGTCATTGCCTGTATTTTCAAGTGGCCCCATTTGGTAAATTTAGAAATCAATCAATCTACACATCTTTTGTTCTTCAAACCAAAAATGAACACATTCACTGTGTGTGCAGTGTTGCTTTATTTCAAATGAAATCACCGGGAAACTCCTCTTCCGACTCTCACCTTTCTCATATTATCCTGCTGAGTTTTTATGGAGTTTAAACATAGGGACACTGGGTTATCAAAAAAGTTCAACAATTAGAACACCATATCATATACAGTGCATTCGGAAAGTATTCAGACCCCTTGACTTTCTCCACATTTTGTTACTTTACAGCCTCATTCTAAAATTGATGAAATCGTTTTTCCCCCTCATGAATCTGCACACAATAACCCTTAATGACAAGATTTTGATTTTATGTATAAAAATAAAAACAGTTATATATAAGTATTCAGACGCTTTACTCGGTACTTTGTTGAAGCACCTTTGGCAACGATTACAGCCTCGAGTCTTCTTGCGTTTGACGCCACAAGCTGAGCAGATCTGTATTTGAGGAGTTTCTCCTATTCTTCTCTGCAGATCCTCTCAAGCTATATCAGGTACAATAAGGAGCATTGCTGCACAGCAATTTTCAGGTCTCTCCAGAAATGTTAGATGGGTTCAAGTCCAGGCTCTGGCTGGGCAACTCAAGGACATTCAGGGACCAGCCATTCCTGCGTTGTCTTGGCTGTGTGTTTAGGGTCGTTGTCCTGTTAGAAGTTTAACCTTTACCCCAGTCTAAGGTCCTGCGCACTCCACAGCAGGTTTTCATCAAGGATCTTTCTGTACATTGCTCCGTTCATCTTTCCCTCGATCCTGACTAGTCTCCCTGTCTCTGCTGCTGAACAACATCCCCACAGCATGATGCTGCCACCACCATGCTTCACTGTAGGGATGGTGCCAGGTTTCCTCCAGACATGAAGCTTGGCATTCCGTGCAAAGAGTTCAATCTTGATTTTGTTTTGACAAACAAACAAGCGAGCTATCCAAGTGGGCCTTTTACTGAGGAGGGTTCACCTTCCAACCTTCCAACAAGACAATGACCCTAAGCACACAGCCAAGAACGCAAGAGTGGCTTCAGGAAAAGTCTCTGAACGTCCTTGAGTGGCCCAGCCAAAGCCCGGACTTGAACCCAACAGAACGTCTCTGGAGAGACCTGAAAATAGCTGTGCAGCAATTTTAGAATAAGGCTGTAACCTAACAAAATGTGTAAAAAGTCAAGGGGTCTGAATACTTTCCTAAAGCACTATAGTTTATGCATACCACAAGGAAGATGAAGAGAGGGGAGTGGTGTAAAATATGGCAACATATATTTCCAACGGGCACTTAACAAAGAACCTCTCTCAAGGGGAATATATCACTGGCTGCAGAAAGAGCCATTTAAGTCAGTTTTTTTCAGTTTATATCAACTTTGGAGCTGACAGGACTAGACCATTACCAACTAATGTCACAAAGACATGCACTAACAGGCTGGATATACACAAGCCTACAGTAGAGAGACAATCCAGATGTCAGGATAGACTGCCTTCTGTAAGTCGGCCCACCACACTCAACACTCACAAATCAGGATCAGGAAGAAACACCTGAAAAGAACACTGAGAATGTTAAGGTGAGCCCACGCACCTCTTTATATGAGAGAGAGAGAGAGAGAGAGAGAGAGAGAGAGAGAGAGAGAGAGAGAGAATGAGGAGAGAGAGAGAGAGAATGAGGGAGAGAGAGAGAGAGAATGAGGGAGAGAGAGAGAGAGAGAATGAGGGAGAGAATGAGAGAGGGAGAGAATGAGAGAGGGAGAGAATGAGAGAGGGAGAGAATTTATATGAGAGAGAGAGAGAGAGAGAGAGAGAGAGAGAGAGAGAGAGAGAGAGAGAAAAGAGGGAGGGCAATGTAAAATCCTTTAAAACCTGACATTAACTATTCAGATGTTACAAAAAGCAAAGTGTTGGCAGTTAAAACAATCAATCTTCCCAGGGGTTGAACCTAACTTCTGTTCAATAAGTCCTGGTCTCTTACCGTCGGGAGCAGAGGGGATAAGAGTGGAGGTCCACTTTTAGCTGTCCTTCAGCGATGACACCGCCCCCAGCCCTTGTCCTCATCCCCGTCCTGGCGGTTGGCGAGGCGGTGCGGTCCGTACGGGCCTGATGTCAGACGGTTCTGCTGTGTTGTTTCCTTTGTTATTTATAACAACAGGCCACCTGGACTCCTCTCACTGGGCGCAGGCCGGTTACCGGGCGGAGGGAGTGGCAGGGCTCTAATTATCCTGCAAGCTAGCAGGCTGGGATGCTCCTCATCCCAGGCTAATGGGACGGGTGGGATTCGGGGCAGGATTGACGGATGACAGAGACGGATGGCCCGGGACAAAGCATGTGCTGACAACCAGTGAATACGGGGCAACGTTGCAGAAAGGTCAACGCTAGAAAAAAGGGAAAAATGACTTTCAAAGTTTTTTGTCTGAGTGTTTGTGTCTATGTGTCTGCTGTGTGTTTGTAGGCTTTGAAGGAATGTGCAATTAATCCAAATTATTTTTTTATTCAATGTCTTATTTTCACATCATATTTAATAACTAAATACATGTATTTCATACTTATAATTATGTTTCATTTTTTGGATTAATAATTCTGAAAGGAATTGCAAATCAAGATATTATTCAAATATTATTCACGTAATCAACATTGTTAATTTGCCAGAGAATGCCCCTCCAGAGTGTTTGTATGGCCATGTAGTGATGTCACAGGTTAAGTAGTATTCAGACTAAGCCTCCAGAGCAGCAGACCTGGCACTGGTACAGAGGTACAGTAGCCAGACACAGAGCACTGAGCACAGCATACAATTATGATGCGTCTGCATCTACAGTGTTGAAGCATCTGTGTCGAGTCTCCCTCTCATTCCCCCGTAGGATAAAACCTGGCCAACGGTGTTCCGAGAGAGGAATGAGAGATGAAGACGGAAGACCGGTGGTGGGAGGAGGGATTTTCTTTTGGGGGGGCAGCAGTGTTCTTGCATATCACTTGGGACACACACCTGTACATCCTCCTGCTCTCGCCCCTCGCCGGTGACCCCTAAGTGTGCCCCCCCCCCTCTGTTTCAGCATGCTGTTTCTAATCCAAAAACAAATGATCTCAGTAAAACAGAACCAGGAGGGGGGCGAGAGCTGGGACACACCAAAAAAAAGCTAGAACATTATCACCTTGGCCAAGCATCAGGAGAAAAAAGAAGAAAAAAAGGTCTACGGGCAAATTCATCTTCTCCCTGCTACAATCAATCTCTGGCCAAAAGAAATACACAATAACTAGGCAGGAAGAGGCCAAGATTTATGGGCCTTAGACATCTCCACTGACCAGCATCCACCTCACCCCATTTCACTCCTCTCTGCTCCCCCTCTCCCTCCCTCTCCCCCCTCCCCCCTCTTCTCGCCAAAGCTTACAATGATGTACTGTCCCCGTTGACTGTTTTACAAGTACATTAGCTTTATTTAATGAGATCAGCAAGTTATTTAAGAGATGCATATGGAGCGCAAGGCAAGAAACACCCACTTTTACTCAAGCTAGCTTTTCCTCTTTGAAGTATTCTTTGGATTCAGCTACTTGATTTACTGTAAACATTTTGTGTAGAAATACTTACTTCACCTCTGTATTGGTAAGGAAAGGTGTTGATGGAACACAGGATACCTGAGCTCTGGATGTTAACATGTTCGAACTGATTTTACATACTGAAAGAGGAAACCGTTCTTTGGTGGCTCTTTGTTTGTTTGACTGTTTAGTAAGAATTAGCTCCAGTATAGCTAAATGAAACTATTATATTCACCGTCCGTTTCATTGAGGAGACAGAGTATGTTGTATGATCATGTCCACCTTTCTAAAGGGCTTTCATAAGGCACCAATTAAATTTGGCCATTTGTGTCTGTGTGAATCGTCCCTCGTTGTTCTCCAATATGACTAATCAATCTTTGACTCTCTGGCAACAGTCTGAAAATGGGAAATTAGGACCAAGGTCCCCTTTACGGGGAATCTCCCAACATTTTCATTAGAATATCAATTGATTGCATGAAATGAAATTAGAACTTTAATTAAATCCTCTCAATACAGAGCCATACAAATAATTACCCATTTAGACAAATGAAAAGAGAGTGTGAACATGAAACTAATTTCTTATTCTGCATAACGAGAAATTGCTATAATATCACTTATTGACATCTCCATGCGAGACACAAACATGCATTACCGAGAAGTGCAAACTAAGAACTTTTTTATTTAAATTTAACACGTCCTGACCATAGAAAGTTTTAATTTTCTATTGTGGAGTAGGTCAGGGTGTGACTGGGGGGCGTTCTAGTTTTTGTATTTCTATGTTGGCCTGGTATGGTTCCCAATCAGAGGCAGCTGTCTGTCGTTGTCTAATTGGGGATCATATTCCCACCTGTTTGTGGGATCTTTTTTTATTTTTAATTTGTATTGTTGCCTTTGAGCCCTACAAGGCTGTACATTCATTCGCTTGTTTGTTTCTTTTTATTGTTTTGTTGCTGGTTCACATTTAAAATAAATATGATGAACCCAAATCACGCTGTGCCTTGGTCTACCCATTTCGACGAGCGTTACAATATTACTAGAATGCTCTCATCTTTAAGATTCATAGCTTCAAGTAGCAATACAACATTAGTGGGCATATAGGTACATTTATGCATCTCTTTTAATACGCATATCAACACAATCTTTGGGTGGGAATATTTGTTAGCAGTTAGCACACTGGTTTGAAACAGTTTGACAATAACATAGAGAAAAGGTGTAGTACAAATAATTAAGTATTCTATAATCACATCTATGTCATTTATCACCCGCAGTGCTAGCGCTTCTTCATAGAAACAGGCCACGGTGCAATCAATCTAGAACACAATCAGCTATCGGAAAATAGAATGAAACAAAAACAACTATTGCAAGACAAATAAAATGTGTCTGTGTTTTCAAGGGCCCAAGAGATCAGGAAAGAGCAGATTCAGAACACAGAGGTACAAATTCATTTCTTGAGAGCTATATATCAACGGTATTTGTTTAATGAGTGCTACAGTGGAAAGATGTATAGAACATGTCAGGCATCCACTTGCAGTGCGTTGTGGGAAGCAGATAGCATCACAGAATGTGACCGCTCACTTTGTCTCCACACCCCAGTCCTTTATCTCCAAACTCCCCACCGGATTATAAATGAGAGGGTGAAGCGGGAACAATAGACACATAATGGAGGTGGGGAAAAACACACCAACACACTCAACTAAAAACAGATGTAACAATAACAGAAACATGTTACGTCACTTTTGTTCAACTGTGCCATGGCTACAACGAGAGCGAAAGTTGAACGACTTTGAAGTGCGGGACAATACGGAATCTCTGCTCTAGTCCTTTCCTGCTGCATGGCATGCTTATGCAAGAGGAGGACGTGAGGGTGATTAATTGTTAACTCGGAGGATAATGTTTCGCTGTCAGGGACGTCTCTGCCTGGTGTAACATGTTTTAAGAGTAATGTGGTTAAACTGGTAGTATCTGTTACCGGTCTGTCTTAATTGTGTGGCAGTCAGAATGCTAAAGAAGCCCTCCCTCTCTCCTGTGTCTGAGCCCCAGGGCTTCTAAAGTATTTGTTCGGAATCCATTTACCAGCCACAGCGTTTAAAGCCTTGGACAACCGTTTCTCATGCATGCCAATGATCGATAGAACTGAACAGAAATGTGATGTTAGACCAATGAGCTCCTATGTAATCCAGAACATATACTGAACAAAAACTGTTCATTTAAAGAGTGACTGCCCCTAAAACCAAACTAATCCCTTGGGAAATGGCCTGTGGCACCAATATGAGTCAGAAAAGTTCTAGTGTCAAATTGAACTACAAACTGTAAATAGGATCATTTTGATCATGGAGTCAGTCTCGTCCAATCATTGGAACTTGAGTGTGTCACAACAGGTATTAATTAACACGTGGTGGCACCATGTTTTCAGGGAAAAGCCTGGGCAGGTTCACTAATCGGGGCCCGACAGTCCGAATCATGGCTCTCTCCGGATATATTTTCCTCATTCAGCCAGCAGGGTTCTCCGTACATTGCACGTACAGGAAAAAAAAATAACTCTCTGGGGGGGGGGAATAAAACGTGGAGGGGTATGTTTCATGATATGATTGTGGTAACGTACAGGAACTCAAGTCCTTCTGTTCTCCCGAACTGGAATACCTCACCATCAAATGCCGAAACTCATTAACTCCCGACACCGCGACAGCTCACAAGGAACTACACTGGACTGTGTAAACTGGAAACGGCATATCCCGAGGCCGCATTTATTGCAGCTGGGGACTTTAAAACCTCTACAGGATCGGGATCCCTATACCGGGACGGTTGTTGCTAATGTGCGCTAATGTGATGAGTAACAGCAAAATATCTAGGACATAGACATGTCTTATATGGCAGAAAGCTTACATTATTGTAACTGCACTGTCCAATTTACAGTAGCTATTAAAATACAGTAGTGAAATGTCATGGCAAACAACACTGTATTCAAAGTGCCCACTATCGCAAATGCAACATTTGGTCAAAAATAAGGCATAAATATCGTGCAGCCGTACGTGGCATTGTGGAAATGATCTGAAATTAGTTCAGGAAATGCAGAAATGTATGAAAAAGCAGATTTTTGGAGGGGTTCAAGTTGAATTGAACAGCATAAAACAATCAGAATGGAGAAAGACTCATTGAAATCACCTGAATGTACAGTACCAGTCAAACGTTTGGAAACACTTACTCATTCAAGGATTTTTCTTTATTTTTACGGTTTTCTACATTGTAGAATAATAGTGAAGACATCAACACTATGAAATAACACATATGGAATCATGTAGTACCCAAAAAAGGGTTAAGCAACTCAAAATATATTTTATATTTGAGATTCTTCAAAATAGCCACACTTTGCCTTGATGACAGCTTTGCACACTCTTGGCATTCCCTCAACCTGCACGAGGCAGTCACCTGGAATGCATTTCAATTAACAGGAGTGCCTTGTTAAAAGTTAATTTGTGTAATTTCTTTCCTTCTTAATATGTTTGAGCCAATCAATTGTATCAATTGTATTGTGACAAGGTAAGGGTGGTATACAGAAGACAGTCCTATTTGGTAAAAGACCAAGTCCATATTATGGCAAGAACAGCTCAAATAAGCAAAGAGAAACAACAGTCCATCATTACTTTATGACATGAAGGTCAATCAATTCATAAAAAAACCCATCAAGCACTATGATGAAACTGGCTCTCATGAAGACCGCCACAGGAAAGGAAGACCCAGAGTTACCTCTGCTGCAGAGGATAAGTTCATTAGAGTTACTAGCCTCCGAAATTGGCAATTAACTGCACCTCAGATTGCAGCCCACATAAATGCTTTGCAGAGTTCAAGTAACAGACACATCTCAACATCAACTGTTCAGAGAAGACTGTGTGAATCAGGCCTTCATGGTCAAATTGCTGCAAAGAAACCATTACTAAAGGAATCCAATAAGAAGAAGAGACTTGCTTGGGCCAAGAAACACGAGCAATGGACATTAGACCTGAGGAAATCTGTCCTTTGGTCTGATGAGTCCAAATTAGAGATTTTTGGTTCCAACAGCTATGTCTTTGTGAGACGCAGAGTAGGTGAATGGATTATCTCTGCATTTGTGGTTCCCACCGTGAAGCATGGAGGAGGAGGTGTGGTGGTGTGCGGTGCTTTGCTGGTGACACTGTCAGTGATTTATTTGGAAATCAAGGCCTTCTGCCATCCAATCTGGTTTGCTCTTAGTGGGACTATCATTTGTTTTTCCAAAGGACAATTACCCAAAACAAACCTCCAGGCTGTGTAAGAGCTATTTGACCAAGAAGGAGAGTGATGGTGTGCTGCATCAGATGACCTGGCCTCCACAATCACCCGACCTCAACCCAATTGAGATGGTTTGGGATGAGTTGGACTGCAGAGTGAAGGAAAAGCAGCCAACAAGTGCTCAGCATATGTGGAAACTCTTTCAAGACCGCTGGAAAAGCATTCCATGTGACTACCTCATGAAGCTGGTTGAGAGAATGCCAAGAGTGTGCAAAGTTGTCATCAAGGCAAAGGGTGGCTATTTTGAAGAATCTAAAACATAAAATATATTTTGATTTGTTTAATACTTTTTTGGTTACTACATGATTCCATGTGTTATTTCACGTTTTTGATGTCTTCACTAATATCCTGCAATATATAAAATAGTAAACATGAAAGAAAAACCCTTGAATGAGTAGGTGTGTCTAAACTTTTGACTGATACTGTATGTGTTGCTACCCTAGGGTCACACACTACTCATAAAGCACATTTAGAACTTTGAAAACATAAAATACTGTCAATTACCCTCATTACCATCAATATTCTTTTAAATATCTTGAAATTATATTTTGGCCATAATCGCCCAGCCCTAACACACAATACCCCATAATACCCCAAAAAGTGGAACTATGTTTATAGAAATGTTTACAAATGAAAACATTTTTTAAAAATTAAATTCCTCAAGTCAATAAGTATTCAACCCCTTTTTTATGGCAAGCCTAAATAAGTTCCAGAGTAAAAATGTGCTTAACAAGTCACATAATAAGTTGCATGGACTCACTCTGTGTGCATGATTGTTGAATGACTTCCTCATCTCTGTACCCTACACATACAGATAATTGTAAGGTCCTTCAGCTGAGCAGTGAATTTCAAACATGGAAAACCTTGCTGGTTTCAGTGGTTGAATCTAATGCCTCACAAAAGGGGACCTATTGGTAAGATAGGTTAACAAATATACAATGTAAAAGCAGACACTGAATATCTCTTTGAGCATGGTAAAGTTATTAATTACACTTTGGATTGTGTATCAAAACACCCAGTCACTACAAGGGTACAGGCGTCCTTCCCAACTCAGTTGCCGGGGAGGAAGGAAGCAGAGTTTATTGGCTGTGATAGAAGAAAAACTGAGGATGGATCAACAACATTGTAGTTACTCCACAATACTAACCTAATTGCATGTTGCCAGCTTGCTTTCAATGTTTCAACTTGAACTGGCTAGCTACTGTAAGGGTTTCCACTAGATGACATAAAGTAAATATTGTAAAAATATTATACAAAACAATTGCTATATCGTAACCATTCATGAACACAGAAATGTGCTTTTTAGTCTTCATTTAAGGTTATGGTTAGGCATAAGGTTAGCAGTGTGATTAAGGTTAGGGGTAAGGTTAGGTTTAAAATCAACTTGTAGAAATGGTCTGGGTTTATTACTGTGTGGCTGTGGTAACATGTGACGACCCCACCATCCCTGCTAAATAATTAAGCAAACTATCTATCTAGCAATTGAGGGCTTCAGCTACCCCCCCCAATACTTTTGGATTATAATTGGATATTAAGGCTCGTATTAATGTCCTGTTTAATATGTTTGTGTCGTCATCGCGAATCAACGGCATTACGTTACCAAAAACACTTCAACTTCAACCAGTAAAATGGCTGTTTGGCCTGCTTTTGTGTGTCGTGAATTGGAAAAAGGTCTGTGAACGATGAATGACAAGTGTAATATTTCCACATTGTTAAACTAGCAGAACACTGCGTCTATAGCATTTTTGTGAAGGACGGTTTATTCTACATGGAACTGTTACACTTGAAGGTGATCAAAACACTTTGTTTTGCAATGTCTACATACGTTCAGCAATTGCATGCTTCTCATATTACTCTATGTAGGCTGCTCAGCACGAGAAAAGTGCCATCCTCCTGCAGCTCACACCTGCCTGCAGTTATTGAACTCTGACTGCTGGACCCGTGAGGCCAACACTGTCATATCCAGGATGGAGTGTCATGCATTCCATCCCTCCTGGCACCTGACTGCACATGTCCATTACCTCCAGCACATTACATAGATGGAAGGGACTTCATCACCCACTGGAGACTTGATTTGTTAGGTAGAGTGTGGACATGCCGTCTTTATAAAGCACACCGATAGGATATTTACAGCAGAATAGTTGTTGTCTTTGAAACACAAATACATCCATCATTTTGTTGTTGTTGACACATCTACACTCAAGCTGGGTGATGTTTGTGCAATGTCCACATGTAACCTACACCTGTCGGGATAATAGTTCTGGGATTTGTGTCCCAGAAAAGATCTAACAGTGGACATATGAAGAGACGAGACAAAGCTAGCATATAGAATATTGTGGTGTAGGACAGCTGAGCTGACTCAAGACCGGGCATTCAACTCTCAGTTGATACCGTTTCCACTGTAACATGCATTCACATTACATGATGAAACGTTAAATCTAAGTTGCAAGCTACTTTCGTAGCAAGGTGTAGACACTGGCTCTTGCTATCTTGCCATAACTGATTTGACAGAGAAGTATCAGCTAGATAGCTGCAGCTGGCTGTCCTATCACCAAGCAATGCTAGCTAGGTCAAATCAAATTCAAATCACATTTTATTGGTTGCATACGCGTTTAGCAGATGTTATTGCAGGTGTAGCGAAATGCTTGTTCCTAGCTCAAACAGTGCAGTAATATCGAACAATACACACAAATCTAAAAGAGAAAATAATGGATAATATATGTCGGAGTTGCATTGTCTAAAATACAGTAGAATAGAATACAGTATATACTGTAGATATGAAATGAGTAAAGCAGTATGTAAACATTATTAAAGTGACTAGTGTTCCATTATTAGTGTCTAAGTATATAGGGCAGCAGCCTCTATGGTGCAGGGTTGAGTAACCTGGTGGTAGCTGGCTCGTGATGGCTATTTAGCAGTCTGATGGCCTTCAGAAAGAAGCTGTTTTTCAGTCTCTAGGCCCCAGCTTTGATGCACCTGTACTGACCTTGCCTTCTGGATGGTAGTTGGGTGAAAAGGCCGTGGCTCGGGTGGTTGTTGTCCTTGATGATATTTTTCCTTTTTTTCCTCATCCATCTACAGACAATACCACAGAATGACAAAGTGAAAACAGGTTTTTAGAAATGTTTGCACATTTATTAGAAAAATAAAAAACAGAAGCACCTTATTTACATAAGTATTCAGACCCTTTGTTATGAGGCTCAAAATTGAGCTCAGGTGCATCCTGTTTCCATTGATCATCCTTGAGATGTTTTTGCAAATTGATTGGATTCCACCTGTGGTAAATTCAATTGATTGGACATGATTTGGAAAGGCACACACCTGTCTATTTAAGGTCCCACAGTTGTTAGTGCATGTCAGAGCAAAAACTAAAAACCTGTTTTGGCTTTGTAATGATGGGGTATTGTGTGTAGATTGATGAGGAATTTTTTTTATTTCATCGCATAGACTACATTTTCTTCATATCATGTTTCTCTAGACCTGTCTAAAATAAACAATGCATGTATTGTGAGGGTGTAGGCTATATTACATGGATTTATTTGACTTTTTAAAACTAAGATATTCCAAATTTTGTAGGCTCTGCGTGGATCCAGGAGATGCTGAATGTGTTTATGTTAATTCACGGTCAATTACTTTGAGACCGGAAGTTATTCACTTGACAATCACCGGCTGCCAAAATGTCATGACCGTCATAGCCCTACTAGTGATGGCCAATCAACAGTTAGATGGCTTTGAGATGTTCAGTCTCTCGGTCCCAGCTTTGATGCGCCTGTACTGAACTCGCCTTCTGGATCATAGCGGGGTGAACAGGCCATGGCTCGGGTGGTTGACGTCCTTGATGATGTTCTTGGTCTTCCTGTGACACCGGGTAAATGTCCTGAACGGCAGGCAGTGTGCCCCCGGTGATGTATTGGACTGACCGCACCACCTTCTGGAGAGCCCTGCGGTTGCGGGTGGTGCAGTTTCCGTACCAGGCGATGATACAGGATGCTCAAAGGTGCTTGTATAACATTTGGAGGCGTGTGTGGCCACGCAGTCTTGTGGGACCCCTGTTTTGATGATCAGTGAAGTGGAGGTGTTGTTGCCTACCTTCACCACCTGGGGGCGGCCAGTCAGGAAGTCCAGGACCTAGTTGCACAGGGCAGGGTACAGACCGAGGGCCCCGAGATTAATGATGAACTTGGAGGGTACAGTGTTGTTGAAGGCTGAGCTGTAGTCAATGAACAGCATTCTGACATAGGTATTCCTCTTGTTCATGCAGGCTTTAACCTACACATCAAACTAAATTAGTTGACCATCTTGAGATGGCGAGTCGGGGGGGGTTCTCAACTTCAACACTTTGTTCTCTCCATAGCAGAGCTGGCTTAGCTTACCTCGCTGTACTCACTACAGCCCTTGTTTATTGTGATTGAATGGTAAAGACACACCCAGGAAACACCCACATCAAACCAATACTTCAACACAACTCTCATTTCCATTCTATCATAACCGCTAGCATTTCCTAAAGGCCGCTAGCATTTCCTAATGCAAAATGCAGCATCATATGATGGAAAATGCATCATACCGGCTGTATTTCTGTCTTTTGATAGTATACATCTAGAAAACGTGATTGCTAATTTTCAAAACATTTTGGGACTACATGAACAATGGACTAAACAAATACCAAAATGCAAATGTACCTTTAATGAGCATTTGGTGAAAAACAAGGACAAATCAGGCAGTGCAGTCGCCCTTTAACTGGCAGTTTGCATTGGCCTAGTTTTATAGAAACATTTTTTTTGTGTGATTGAGATAATGATGGTATACGTTGTGAGTCATTATTACTAATATCACACAGAAGCAAAGATGGATTTGGGTTTTGACGTGGGCTAGTACAGTGAGGATAGCTACTGTAATCAAATCAGCTAAGAAACCTATTCAAAACCTTTTCCCCTTGTCCCTTGGAGTGCTTTCAACGTCGGTCCCCTCTCAAACCCTTCCTGACAAAAACATATTCGCACCAGTTACGTGTCATCCCCTGAACCAGGGTGTGAAAACCCATCTGGGTATGTAAATGAAGAAGGTGTGTGTGCGTGGACATGACAACATGGCTCCACTGCATAGACCCCCTACAAGAGAGATAAAAGCTTATTCAGGTCCCATTCTCCCAGAATTACCTGAAATGAGCCATGGAGCATTCAGGGTCTACCATAGCTACATGGAACGTGTTTGGGACATGCACAGAGAGAGAGAGGTGACAGATCATACAGTACACCAAACCCAGACGGAGCTGATCCACAAACAGTAGACAGAGATAGTCTTGAGAACTGGCAATGTGGGATTATAGCTATTATTTGTCTTAATTTACACCCTGATCGTAATGTTAGGCTCCAAATTCCCCTCTGAATAAAGCAGTCCCTTGTAGGCTGATCCACCTGCATTTGGGATGGGCTTTTATTAACTACAGGAGAGAGTGGATCTGTGAGGGTTAGCCCAGCCCGAGGGGCGCCCATCCAAATGGATGTCACCAGGCAGCAGAGATCCTGGTAATGGCCCCCCTGGGACACTCCACTGCCGACCTACACCCCCACACAAACACAGACATAGACATACTTACACACACGCGCACGTACACACACATACCCTTACCATATTGCACCCCAGCTTTATGTTAAAACTCTAGTGTCTCACTCCCTCCAAGCCCTAAGCACTATTCATTCTACCCCATCCAAAGCACTGGAATACCTCCCCTTCATCATAGTGAAGACAGAACACAGTGGCAAACAGCCCATAAGAGACTAGCCTCAGTTAATTAATATAATCCAGTTTCACTTGAAGCCTCTCTTTTTCCCCTCTCCACTCCTCTGAACTTACAGCTCCTTGTTCATTTTAATTCCACATCCACACATGATCTCATTTGACTCTGTGCATATCAAAACATGAATCACTCTGGGCCTCAGATCTAAAGGTACACCTCCCTGCGTGGGGTAGGGTTACGCCCGCAGCTCCCAGAAGGCCACGTTTAGATCGCCTGTCCGTCAAGCCCCGTCTTGAAGGAACCCCTCTCTCTATTTGATATGCCCTGTCCTCGTGGTGACTGGCGGTGAAACAAACAAGCTTTTGCTCCAAGTCAAAGTGCCAGGGCCCATCGCGTCAGCGTCCCTATACTGTGTCCGGTGACTTTTCTCTCCCCTTTTTGACCGGGTTAATGTCCCTCAATGTGGATCATTTGAGGAGTGATGTGACACAAGGTGACGGAAGTGAACGTACTGGCTGTGGTCAGCATGGTGGCCTCTGCACAGTTGGAAGTGTCTTAAGAAGACATGTCTCATCGCTGTGTCTCCTCTTCCTGAGGGGACATCTGAAGAGAAACAAAATGGAAAGGGAGGCACTGAGTTAAGTATTGGATGCTGCTGCTGGGAAGGCAGACAGCTACCCAGACAAGAAACACACTAATGCCAAGGACTTGTGGCCTCCCTGGCAGACTAGTTGTGATTAGGATGATTGCCAGCCTTGTTACAGTGGAGTCTTTGTTCCCAGGTCACTATTGACCATTACAGCATTACAGTCGAGTCACACATCGCTGCAAGCAAACATCCCACTGAGCACACACTGGTTGAATCAACATTGTTTCCACATAATTTCAAGGAAATGACGTTGAACAAATGTGGAATCGAAGCTGAATTTACGTCTGTGTCCAGTGGGATAGTGCTATCAGGTTTATACTGGTTCCTATGAATGCCCTCTGGTCAACTGGATGGAGAACTGGGGCCTTTTCCCTGCATCTCTGCAGGTTAGCACTGCTCGGAGTCATGAACTGATCTGAGATGGCAGACTTGAGTCTAGTGCTGGGAGATTATGCAGGTCACAAATGACCACCATTTCAAAGGTAATCTGATACCCAAATGAGTACAAAAAAGAAACTATAAAAACAAAATGCATATTCCTTTTAGTTGTACAGACGTACAGATAACAAAAACGATTGAATTAAACATCTATTTTATGATCATCACATAACGACAACCAACAGCTTACTTGTTTTGTGGAATAACCAGAAACGTGTGTTGACACTGACATCATGTGAGAGTGTGTCGTGAGAAATCAGGATGGAGGTAGCTAGGAAATGGGTGCAAAGGCCAGACATAAGAGATTGTGCGAAGGAGACGATGTTGACAAGGTCAAATTGTTAACAGAGGAGAATGTAAATTCTCTATGCAATTTGTTTCACTTTTGGATACAGAAGTTCTGCTGGATGATGTATCACATTGCTCAGCTAGCTACACTGAACTAAAACATAAACATAACATGTAAAGTGTTGGGCCCATGTCTCATGAGCTGAAATAAAAGATCCCAGAAAATACGCACAAAAAGCTTATTTCTCTAAAATGTTGTGCACAAATTTGTTTAAATCCAGGTTAGTGAAAATTTCTCCTTTGCCAAGATAATACATCCACCTGACGGGTGTGGCATATTAAGTAGCAGATTAACAGCACGATCATTACACAGATGCACCTTGTGCTCAGGACAATAATAGGCCCCTCTAAAATGTGCAGTCTTGTCACACAACACAATGCCACAGATGTTTTTAGGGAGTGTGCAATTGGCATGCTGACTGCAGGAATGTCCACCAGAGCTGTTGCCATTTGTTCATTTATAAAACCATAAGCCGCCTCCAATGTCGTTTTAGATATTTTGGCAGTACGTCCAACCAGCCTCACATGTGGCGTTGTGTTGGCAAGTGGTTTGCTGATGTCAATGTTGTGAACAGAGTGTGCCGATTTATTGATGGAAATGTATTGATGTCAACCTGTCCCCCTAGACCCACTTCAATTTGCTTACCGCCCCAATAGGTCCACAGACAATGCAATCGCCATCACACTGCACACTGCCCTATCCCATCTGGACAAGAATAATACCTATGTAAGAAGGCTGTTCATTGACTACAGCTCAGCATTCAACACCATAGTACCCTCCAAACTCATCATTAAGTTTGAGACCCTGCACTGTGCAACTGGGTCCTGGACGTCCCGATGGGCCTCCCCCAGATGGTGAAGGTAGGAAACAACATCTCCACTCCTCTGATCCTCAACACTGGGGCCCCACAAGGGTGTGTTCATGCACGTATCCAACTCAATCATCAAGTTTGCAGACGACACAACAGTGGTAGGCTTGATTACCAACAACGACGAGACAGCCTACAGGGAGGAGGTGAGGGCCCTCAGGAAAATAACTTCTCACTCAATGTCAGCTAAACAAGAGATTATTGTGGACAGGAAACAGCAAAGGGAGCACACCCCTATCCACATCGATTGGGGAAAGCAAATCAAATCAAAGTGTATTTGTCATGTGCGCCGAATATAACAGTGAAACAGTGAAATGCTTACTTACAGGATCTAACCAACAGTGAATTTTTTCAATAAAAAAAAGGTATTAGGTGAACAATAGATAAGTAAAGAAATAAAAACAGAAAAGACGACAATGACAAATAACAGTAGCGAGTATATATACAGGCACCAGTTAGTCAGGCTGATTGAGGTAGCATGTACAGTTGAAGTCGAAAGTGTACATACACTTAGGTTGGATTCATTAAAACTTGTTTTTCAACCACTCCACAAAGTTCTTGTTAAAACAAACTATAGTTTTGAAAAGTCGGTTAGGACATCTACTTTGTGCATGATACGAGTAGTTTTTCCAACAATTGTTTACAGACAGATTTTTTTCATTTATAATTCACTGCATCACAATTCCAGTGGGTCAGAAGTTTACACACACTAAGTTGACTGTGCCATTAAACAGCTTGGAAAATTCCAGAAAATGATGTCATGGCTTTAGAAGCTTCTGATAGGCTAATTGACATCATTGGAGTCAATTGGAGGTGTACCTGTGGATGTATTTCAAGGCCAACCTTCAAACTCAGTGCCTCTTTGCACAAAATCATGTGAAAATCAAAATAAATCAGCCAAGAAAAAATTGTAGACCTCCACAAGTCTGGTTCATCCAATTTCCAAATGCCTGAAGGTACCACGTTCATCTGTACTAACAATAGTACGCAAGTATAAACACCATGGGACAACGCAGCTGTCATACCACTCAGGAAGGTGACGTGTTCTGTCTCCTAGAGATGAATTTACTTTGGTGCGAAAAGTGCAAATCAATCCCAGAACAACAACAAAGGACCTTTTGAAATTGCTGGAGGAAACAGGTGCAAAACTACCTACAACTACAGTAAAACGAGTCCTATATCGACATAACCTGAAAGGCCGCTCAGCAAGGAAGAAGCCACTGCTCCAAAACCGACATAAATAAGACAGACTACGGTTTGCAACAGCACGTGGGGACAAAGATCGTACTTTTTGGAGAAATGTCCTCTGGTCTGATTAAACAAAAATAGAACTGTTTGGCCATAATGACCATCGTTATGTTTGGAGGAAAAAGAGGGAGGCTTGCAAGCCAAAGAACACCATCCCAACCGTGAAGCACGGGGGTGGCAGCATCATGTTGTGGGGTGCTATGCTGCAGGAGAGACTGGTGCACTTCACAAAATAGATGACAACATGAGGCAGGAAAATTATGTGGATATATTGAAGCAACATCTCAAGACATCAGTCAGGAAGTTAAAGCTTGGTCGCAAGTGGGTCTTCCAAATCGACAATGACCCCAAGCACACTTCCAAAGTTGTGGAAAAATGGCTTAAGGACAACAAACTCAAGGTATTGGAGTGGCCATCACAAAGCCTTGACCTCAATCCCAATTCTTGGGCAGGACTGAAAACGCGTGTGCGAGCAAGGAGGCCTACAAAACCTAACTCAGTTACACCAGCTCTGTCAGGAGGAAGGTTCCAACATTCACCCAACTTATTGTGGGAAGCTTGTTAGAAGGCTACCCGATATGTTTGACCCACGTGAAACAATTTAAAGGCAATGCTACCAAATACTAATTGAGTGTATGTAAAATTCTGACCCACTGGGAATGTGATGAAATAAATAAAAGCTTAAATAAATCACTCTACTATTCTGACATTTCACATTCTTAAAATAAAGTTGTGATCCTAACTGACCTAAGACAGGGACATTTTATTAAAATCAAGTCAAATTGTATTTGTCACATACACATGGTTAGCAGATGTTAATGCGAGTGTAGCGAAATGCTTGTGCTTCTAGTTCCGACAATGCAGTGATAACCAACAAGTAATCTAACTAACAATTCCAAAACTACTGTCTTATACACAGTGTAAGGGGATAAAGAATATGTACATAAGGATATATGAATGAGTGATGGTACAGAGCAGCATACAGTAGATGGTATCGAGTACAGTATATACATACGAGATGAGTATGTAGACAAAGTAAACAAAGTGGCATAGTTAAAGTGGCTAGTGATACATGTTACATAAGGATGCAGTCGATGATGTAGAGTACAGTATATACGTATGCATATGAGATTAATAATGTAGGGTAAGTAACATTATATAAGGTAGCATTGTTTAAAGTGGCTAGTGATATATTTACATAATTTCCCATCAATTCCCATTATTAAAGTGGCTGGAGTTGGGTCAGTGTCAATGACAGTGTGTTGGCAGCAGCCACTCAATGTTAGTGGTGGCTGTTTAACAGTCTGATGGCCTTGAGATAGAAGCTGTTTTTCAGTCTCTCGGTCCCAGCTTTGATGCACCTGTACTGACCTCGCCTTCTGGATGATAGCGGGTGAACAGGCAGTGGTTCGGGTGGTTGATGTCCTTGATGATCTTTATGGCCTTCCTGTAACATCGGGTGGTGTAGGTGTCCTGGAGGGCAGGTAGTTTGCCCCGGTGATGCGTTGTGCAGACCTCACTACCCTCTGGAGAGCCTTACGGTTGAGGGCGGAGCAGTTGCCGTACCAGGTGGTGATACAGCCCGCCAGGATGCTCTCGATTGTGCATCTGTAGAAGTTTGAGTGCTTTTGGTGACAAGCCGAATTTCTTCAGCCTCCTGAGGTTGAAGAGGCGCTGCTGCGCCTTCTTCACGACGCTGTCAGTGTGAGTGGACCAATTCAGTTCGTCTGTGATGTGTATGCCGAGGAACTTAAAACTTGCTACCCTTTCCACTACTGTTCCATCGATGTGGATAGGGGGGTGTTCCCTCTGCTGTTTCCTGAAGTCCACAATAATCTCCTTGGTTTTGTTGACGTTGAGTGTGAGGTTATTTTCCTGACACCACACTCCGAGGGCCCTCACCTCCTCCCTGTAGGCCGTCTCGTCGTTGTTGGTAATCAAGCCTACCACTGTTGTGTCGTCCGCAAACTTGATGATTGAGTTGGAGGCGTGCGTGGCCACGCAGTCGTGGGTGAACAGGGAGTACAGGAGAGGGCTCAGAACGCACCCTTGTGGGGCCCCCGTGTTGAGGATCAGCGGGGAGGAGATGTTGTTGCCTACCCTCACCACCTGGGGGCGGCCCGTCAGGAAGTCCAGTACCCAGTTGCACAGGTCGGGGTCGAGACCCAGGGTCTCGAGCTTGATGACAAGCTTGGAGGGTACTATGGTGTTGAATGCCGAGCTGTAGTCGATGAACAGCATTCTCACATAGGTATTCCTCTTGTCCAGGTGGGTTAGGGCAGTGTGCAGTGTGGTTGAGATTGCATCGTCTGTGGACCTATTTGGGCGGTAAGCAAATTGGAGTGGGTCTAGGGTGTCAGGTAGGGT
Organism: Oncorhynchus keta; assembly: GCF_023373465.1. Lineage (NCBI taxonomy): Eukaryota > Metazoa > Chordata > Actinopteri > Salmoniformes > Salmonidae > Oncorhynchus > Oncorhynchus keta. The sequence goes on from NC_068422.1 coordinate 63,523,417, forward strand.
GGAGGTGATATGGTCCTTGACTAGTCTCTCAAAGCACTTACGATTAAACGTCAGGAATTGTGAAAAACTTAGATTAAATTTATATGGCTGAGGTGTCTGTAAACTTCAGACTTCAAGTGTATAATAAACAAAGAGTAGCAGCGGCGTAAAAGAGAGGTTGGGGGGAGGGACACATTGCAAATAGTACGGGTAGCCATTTGATTTCCTATTCAGGAGTCTTATGGCTTGGGGGTAAAAACTATTGAGAAACCTTTTGTTCCTAGAGTTGTCAGTTGAGAAGGAGGAAAGTTTTAAGTTCCTCTGTGTTCATGTCACTGACAAACTGAAATGGTCCACACACACAGTTAGTGTGGTGCAGAAGGAGCAACAGCGCCTCTTCAACCTCAGGAGGCTGAAAAAATGTGGTGCACAATTGAGGGCATCCTGTCGGGCTGTATCACTGCCTGGTAAAGCAACTGCACCTCCCACAAACGCAAGGCTCTCCAGAGGGTGGGTGCGGTCTGCACAACGCATCACCGGGGGCAAACTACCTACCCTCCAGCACACCTACAACACCCGATGTCACAGGAAGGCAAAAAATATCATCAAGGACAATAACCACCCAAGCCACTGCCTGTTCACCCCGTTTCCATCCAGAAGGCAAGGTCAGTACAGGTGAATCAAAGCTGGGACACAGAGATTGAGAAACAGCTTCTATCTCAAGGTCATCAGATTGTCCAACATCCACCACTAGCACAGGGAGGTGGCTGCCTACCTACAGACTTGATAGCATTGGACATAAATGGAACACTAGTCACTTTAATAATGTCACTTTAAGAATGTTTACATATCTCGCATTAATTATCCTATATAAATATAATGTATATAATATCCTTCACTATATATTCTTTATCTATTGCATCTTAGGTGCTCTTTAACTGCTCATCCATATATATTATACTAATATATTCTTATCCCATTCCTTTACTAGATTGTGTGAATTAGGTTTGGTTGTGGAATTTGTTAGATAATAGGTTGTTGTGGAATTGTTAGATATTAACTGTTAGATACTATTAACCGTTAGATGTTAGCTAGCTTGCTAACGTTTGCGAGCACTTCTGTCTACCTAGCTAGCTAGCATATGGTGAAACCAACGATACTGGATATAATGACAAAATGCTTGTGTCCCAGGCCTAACATTGGGATTTGTTGTCCACGGGGTGGAACGGAAATCTCTCATCTCCCACCTATTTCTCTCTTTGGAGTGGTGGATACATTGTTACTTGAATACTTCTCTGAATATTCGATGAGTAGTGTTGACATCAACTGCCTGTATTCATTGGAGAGTGAGATGCTATCATTAATATGTATAGATGTCTTGAATTTCAACAGGGACAACTCCGATATAAAGTGATTTTTCTCAAAGTTGCCAGGATGTCACATGCATCACACTTATATCAGTACACTTGTAACAACCTAAGCATTATGGAACATTATACCGTGACTAAATTTCACGCTCTCTTATGCAAAAACTCCTCACTTGCTTAATAATTTATGATCTGCTTAACATGGACAGATTTGGAGTGGAGTAAAACGTCTTGAATACAGAAATACTGTTGAACAATTTAGCACGCAACGTAGCTAGCTGCCTTGCTAACTAGTTACTTATATTTTGCTAGCTAGTTAGCCTCACTAGATAGAAAACGTTTTAGGTATCTAGCTCACATCGTCATGACAGAGTTTCCATGCAATTTGTTTAGCTTTTTGGATTAGAACGCTACCATAGCTACAGTCTGTAGCTGGGTAGCTAGTAATTTAGCTAAGTAACATCCTTTGTCAGCACACTAACATCAGTGATTATTTTAAAATGTCCAGACTACTAGCTAACATTAGCTAGCTAATATTATGATAACTGGTTAGATGATAACTAGCTAGCTAACCCCTTTCATCTGTGGTATTTGTGTTATCAAGTAAGCACTATTATTGTCATTATTATTGTTGTTATTATTATTAGCCAGCAGTGGATAACATAAGCTACCTAGGCAAAAGCCTACATTTTAGAAATCATGATAAGGGTGATAGTAGAAGTATGGTATTGTTGTAGTGTCCATGTTACATTTTTATACATGCCTCTTCTCTCCCACATTTCCAAACGGTATCAGAGTCCACGATGGAAAAATGCTTAAAGGCCCAATGCAGACGGTTTTTTATTTTTTTATCTCAATATCAAATATTTTCTGGGTCACAATTAAGTACCTTACTGTGATTGTAATTGAAAACAATGGCCCAAAATAATCCAGAGCATTACCTAGAGCAATTTCTCAGGCAAGAATTTTGCTAGGTTTGCCTGGGAGTAGTCTGAGTGGGGTGGGGAAAACTGAAAACTAGCTGTTATTGGCAGAGAGGATTGAAACTCTTTTTATTAGTCTATTAACTATACGCCTGGTGATGTCACCAATACTCCATACCACCAAAACAGGCAAAAATGTAAAGTGATCTTCGCAAATAGCTCTTACACTAAAATGGTGTTATCATCCTTTTCACAGTATAAATATAAAACAGGAAAATCACATTTTTGACAATTAGCTAAGCTACTCACCATACTAATGATAGGCTACAGTGTAACGGTTTTCTGTGGGCGAAGGATCGGACGAAAGTGCAGCGTGGTTAGTGTTCAACATGTTTAATAAAGACCATAAACGTGAACACTACAAAATACCAAAACAACAAATGTGGAAAAACCGAAACAGTCCTATCTGGTGCATAGACACAAAGACATAAGACAACCACCCACAAAGTACCCACAGAATATGGCTGCCTAAATATGCTTCCCAATCAGAGACAACGATACACAGCTGCCTCTAATTGAGAACTAATCTCGGCAACCATGGACATACAAACTACCTAGAAAGGAAACAGACCCATAAACATACAACAACCCCTAGACCAGACAAAACACATAAATCCCTCATGTCACACCCTGACCTAACCAAAATAATAAAGAAAACAAAGATAACTAAGGCCAGGGCGTGACATACAGATTTTAATCACTGCAATTAAAATTGTTTCCCCAATGTACCTTCCTATTAAATTACATTTAGGTAATGCATGTTTATGAAGAGATTGTATGCTGTTAATAATAACAAACATTTGACTCATGAATAGATCCATCTGTAGACTATCGGCAGCATTTCAACAGTCTGTCTTTAGCCTTTCAGTAGCATCTCAACAGCATATTTCAGCATTTTCAACAAGGTAGTCAATAGTCCGTCTATAGATGCTCAACAAATCATCAGTAGACTATCAGTAGTAGCATTTCAAAAGCATAGCTGTAGCCTGTCAGTGCTATTTCAACAGTATATCCCCACACTTGCACAAATGCAAAGCCCATCTATAGATGATCAACAAACAATCAAGAGACTATCAGCAGCACATGAACTGCATATCAGTTATATCTTAAACAGCATATTTGTTGTCATTCTAGTATCTATCTATACATATGCTTTGGGACTACACTCTTGTAAAAAAAAAGGTGCTCTCTAGAACCTTAAAGGGTTCTTCGGCTGTCCCAATAGGAAAACCGTTTGAAGAACCCGTTTTGGTTCCAAGTTTAACCCTTTTGAGTTGGAACACAAAAGAGTTCTACCTGGAACCAAAAAGGGTTCTACCTGGAATCCTTTTGGAACCCGTCTAAGAGTGTACCCAAATAAAATGAAAACACAAGTTGAGTTTAATCGATGGTCTACAGACTACACAGTGCATTCGGGTAAGTATTCAGACCTCTTCACTTTTCCTCCTTTCGTTAAGTTAGAGCCTTATTCTAAAATGGATTAAATGTGTATTTCCCTCATCATTCTACACACGATACCCCATAATTAAAAAGCAAAAACAGGTTTGTAGAAATCTTTGAAAATGTATTAAGAATAAAAAAGAGAAATGTCACATTTACTGTACACGTCACATGTATCAAACCAATGTGTATGTTAAGTGAATTCACTAACACTCCAGTAAATCTCTGTAGATCCATTGTACTCTCTAAATAAAGTGAAAGTCTGCTTAATTAAGGTAATATGCAACAGTCACTCAACACATCCAAATGTGCAACTGTTGTTGGGATGACTGAAATTAACTTTTGAATCTGGACCACCTTGGGAAATGAATCAAGAGGGAAACAAACAAACAATCAATTTGCTTAATCAGAGGCATAATGTTTAAATCAATATTTTTAATGAACAAAAATCACAACATTGTCTATCAAACATTTTTGGTCTAATGCCTAAAGGCTGCCAGTGCAATTCGGGATGTTGCACAAGGAGCGAGTGAGTGAGAGACAGTGCAGCACCAAGGTAGTTTAATTTGACCAACACACATTCCTTACACCCTTGAAAAAGTCTTCCAAAGACTCCATGTGTGTGTCTCCAGCCCAACAAGTATGTCCACTCTATAAAGCAGAGTTGAGTCTTTAGGGTCTTCTCTGATCAGTTTCCATGCAGACACCACCCTTCGTTCTGTGTAAGTCTGCCACGCCCTCTTGATATTCTGAGAGAATATTCTACTGTGAGAGAATGGCATATGCTCTCACCTCATCACTGACTACAATACTCTTGACGCTTCACATGGTTCTTGATGATAGGAACCAAGGACTGTCTCCTTGTTGGGCTGGGCTGTCAGCTGGGGACTCTCTTCATTCTCCATGGTGTCAGTCACTAGATTATATTTTAGAAAGAAAAGTACATTTAAATTACAGGAAACATTTAGAATCAAAACAAATGTTATTAGTCACACGCACCGAATACAACAGGTGTAGTAGACATTACAATGAAATGCTTACTTACGAGTCCCTAAACAACAATGAAGCTTAAAAAAAAGTTTAAAGTAATGAAAAAGCAGCAGTAGAATAACAATAGCGCGACTATATACAGGGAGGTACCGGTACAGAGTCACTTAGCGGGGGAAACGGTTATTTGAGGTAATATGTACATGTAGGTAGAGTTATTAAAGTTACTATGCATACATGTTAACAACAGAGAGTAGCAGCAGTGTAAAAGAGGGGGGGGGGGGCATTACACTAATAGTCTGGGTAACCATTTGATTAGATGTTCAGGAGTCTTATGGCTTTGTGGTAGAAGCTGTTTAGAAGCCTCTTGGACCTAGACTTGGTGCTCCAGTACCACTTGCCGTGCGGTATCAGAGAGAACAGTTGACATAATTTGAGTCAATTGGAGGTGTACCTGTAGATGTATTTCAACGCCTAACTTCAAACTCAGTGCCTCCTTGCTTGACATCATGGGAAAATCGAAAGAAATCCGCCAAGACCTCAGAAAACAATTGTAGACCTCCAGAAGTCTGGTTCATCCTTGGGAGTAATGCCTGAAGATACCACGTTCATCTGTACTAAGAATAGTACGCAAGTATAAACACCATGAGACCACGCAGCCATCATACCGCTCAGGAAGGAGACGCATACTGTCTCCGAGAGATGAACACACTTTGGTGCGAAAAGTGCAAATCAATCCCATAACAACAGCAAAGTACGTTGTGAAGATGCTGTGGGAAACAGGTACAAAAGTATCTATATCCAGAGTAAAACGAATCCTATATCGACATAACCTTGTTCAAAAAGGAAGAAGCCACTGCTCCAAAACCGCCATAAAAATAGCCAGTCTGCGGTTTGCAACTGCACATGGGGACAAAGATCGTTCTTTTTGGAGAAATGTCCTCTGGTATGATGAAACAAAAATAGAACTGTTTGCCCATAATGACCATCGTTATGTTTGGAGGAAAAAGGGGGAGGCTTGCAAGCGGAAGAACACCATCCCAACTGTGAAGCACGGGGCTGGCAGCATCATGTTGTGGGGGTGTGTTGCTGCAGGAGGGACTGGTGCACTTCACAAAATAGATGGCATCATTAGGCAGGAAAATTATGTGGATAAATTGAAGCAACATCTCAAGACATCAGTCAGGAAGAACCTGTTGTGCCTATAGGTTCCCATGCGGGAACTACAACCCCCGTTCAGCTCAAACGGTGGCGCAGGGAATGCAAGAATATTCTTAGAAATATTTAACCTCCACACATTAAAACCTGTTAAGTCTACCCCCTACTTTTTCGAACATTCTGTTAAAAATCGCACAACATTTCAGCGTCCTGCTACTCATACCAGGAATATAGTATATGCATATGGTTAGTATGTGTGGATAGAAAACACTCAGACGTTTCTAAAACTGGTTAAATCACGGCTGTGACTATAACAGAGCCTGCGTTTCATCGAAAAGCGCAAGAAAAACTGATCACTGAAAACTGGAAAAAGTAGCAATGCGCCACTTGCATGTATTGTTTATGGGAAACCAAATTACATGGGGCTGAGATTGCAAGTGCTACAGCTTCCACACGATGTCGCCAGTCTTGTCAATTGCCTGGGCTTTGTTTCTTGGTCAAACGAGTGAGAGAGAGCCCATTCCTTCCGGTCTCCGACAGGATGTTTTGGATGAGAAATTTCCGAACATGATTTCAAGACGTGGAGCTATTGAATACACATCGCCCCGTGATCAATTTGATAGATTATTAACGTTTAATAATAATAATACTAATACCTAAAGTTGGATTACAAACGTATTTCGAAGTGTTTTGTGAAAGTTTATCATCAACTTTTTTAATCTAAAAAAATTACGTTGCGTTTTAAAACAGTCTTTTTTCCTGTTTCACACACTTTCCATAGATCGATATTTAGGGTATATATGGACCGATTTAATCGAAAAAAAGACCCAATAGTGATGTTTATGGGACATCTAGGAGTGCCAACAAAGAAGATCGTCAAAGGTAATGAATGTTTTACATTTTATTTGTGTTTTGTGTAGCGCCGGCTATGATAATTATTTTGTTTACGTCCCCTTCAGGTATTTCGGGGTGTTGCATGCTATCAGATAATAGCTTCTCATGCTTTCGCCAGAAAAGCATTTTAAAAATCTGACTTGTTGGCTGGATTCACAACGAGTGTAGCTTTAATTCAGTACCCTGCATGTGTGTTTTAATGAACGTTTGAGTTTTTACGAGTGCTATTAGCATTTAGCGTAGCGCATGGATGGGACGCATGCGTGTCGGGTCGACTTAAGAGGTTAACAAGTCCAAAACCTCAAATGAAAGATAAACACCTTGTTCATCTACCCAGCGTGTCAGATATTTAAACCACCACAGAAACACAGACAATATGCAGCCATTTTGTAGAACAAAAGATACAATGTTATAAACGTACAAAACGAATGACATTCCAACCGGGACATCCATGTTCGTCTGCGGCTGATTGGAACAAAGGAAGCACTCTTTCCCAAGCGCGCCTTTCACGCACATGATAATCTTTGCGACACTTACGACTTCTCACCCCATTAGGTCAAAGTTCATAGCATATGCACCATTCAACGTTCTACTGAATGAGGACATCTAGTGGAAGACATAGGAAGTTTTTCCAGATCCATAACTTGTTGGGAAGGGAGGGGGCGATGACGTCAAAGTTGCCCCACCTTTCAGGATTCCAAAACTAGTTTGGAAGATTGCCTGCCCTATGAGTTCTGTTATACTCACAGACATAATTCAAATGGTTTTAGAAGCTTCAGAGTGTTTTCTATCCAATAATAATAATACTATGCATATATTAGCAATTTAGGACAGATTTTTATGCAGTTCACTATGGGCACGCAATTCATCCAAAGGGGAAATACCGCCCCCTATCCTTAACAAGTTTTAAAGCTTGGTCGCAAATGGGCGAGCAATAGCTTGAGACTTCCTTAGATATTGTGCACCAGCTGTTATTTAAAAAGATACATAGTCCGCTGCCCCTTGTCTTACCAGACGCCTCCGTTCTATCCTGCCAGTACAGCGTACGTTGATAGTGTCGTCGTTCAGCCACGACTCTGTGAGGTATAAGCTATTACAGTTTTGAATGTTGGTAGTTTAATCTTCCGCGTAGGTCATCGATTTTATTCTCCAAAGATTGCATGTTTACTAGCAGAATGGAAGGAAGTGTTTTTTTTCCGATCGCCAACAAATTCTCAGAATGCAGCCCGCCCTCTGTCCCCTTTTTCTCTGCGACCTCTTCACGCAAATCATGGGGATCTGGGCTTGTTCCCGAGAAAGCTGTATATCTTTTGTGTCGGGCTCGTCAGACACGTTAAAGGGAAAAAAGGATTCTGTCAGTCTGTGGTGAGTAATCGCAGTCCTGATGTCCAGAAGTTACAAACAATGAAAATAAACAAACAAAAAAAACACAATCGGTTGGGGAACGTAGAACCTTCTTCTTCTCTGGCGCCATTGTTGTTCATCACCACTCTGCTACAATATTTCAATATGTCCTACTGCTCCTCGCATGCAAAAGCAATGTGGACGACTCATAGTGTTTTGTGGCTTATCCTGGACTCATGATGACTTGCTGAATGTGGCCGTATCGTCAGTGGGAGATGGTGCTATAGACTTCAAGATTTTTGTCTTGTTGGTGTTCTATATACTGACAGAAGACATTTAAGTGTTTTTTTCCAAATGCATATTTGTGGAGACTCCATAAACAATAAAATAACATATGCCACTATACAGACATCCTCATTTGGAATAATGCCACCTACCTTCCTTTTCAGCAGTCATCTTGCCCAGTTGCTACTCTAGAAATGCTCTATCAGTCCCCAGTTCTTCCATTCGAGCCTGGAGGACCTCTGCTTTATTCTTCCATTTAATTTAACCAATTCCTGGTTCAACGGCTTAATCTTTTTCACTTGGGGTGCAACAACATGAAGTGGCATATTTTCAAGTGGCATATTTGTTCCTTATATGGAGAGAAATTCCATAACCAAATTCGGTTAAAGCTGCAATATATTACTATTTGGTTGAGGACCAAATGAAAATAGAAATATAAGTTATAGATATTTAATTCTCATTGAAGTCTAATAAGTCTAATAAGTGGTAGATTGGTTCTAAGTAAACTATTTTTATGCTTTCCATTCTCAAGTTTTGTTTTTGAGTCTTTTACTTTTCAGTTTCGTAGACCAGCTTCAAACAGCTACAAATACAATTGTCACGAATTCTGTTTCCTGAGTTCTGTCCTGGAGTGTTTTTTTCCGGCGTCCTGGAACGCACCCTGTCTGGTTGCCAGGCAATGTAGCCAGTTGGGAGTTCTGATTACCCGCACCTGTATCCCATCAGCTATCTGCACACCTGGTCCTGATCATCATCTCTCCTCTTCATAAGCCCGGACCTGACATCCATTCCCTGCCGGATCGTTAGCCATGAACAGTATGTTATGCCATAGTATCAGCCGCAAGTTGGATATAATTTGTTTTGTTGTTTTTTTTACATATTGCTTGCCTTAAACTTACCTCCGTTTGTTCTGTCTTCAGTTACTCACCCGGATCATTTACCCCATTCCCGCCTGGTTGTCGGAGGATTCCGCTACCCCATTGGATCCACCTATTTACTCCCATCAACTCACCACCGCTGCCCGCTACGCCACCTGGATATATCTACCCATTCACATTCACTTGTAAATAAATACTCACCTTCTTCCTACTCTCCTTGTCCTGGTCTGCTTCTGGGTTCGATTTTGAAAGAACGTGACAACAATATTTTGGGATATGGTGAACTATTTGAATTTTAGCAACCATGAAATGCTGGAGTGAGTTCTGCATAGTGTATCTTTAATGCTTTGTATGTTTATTTTTTATTAACTTTTTATTAACTGTAGCGCCACATCAAAGCCATACTCATCTCATATGTATATACTGTACTCTATATCATCTACTGCATACTGCATCCTTATGTAATACATGTATCACTAGCCACTTTAACTATGCCACTTTGTTTACATACTCATCTCATATGTATATACTGTACTCAATACCATCTACTGTAGAGCCTATGCTGCTCTGTACCATCACTCATTCATATATCTTTATATTTTTATATTCTTTATCCCCTTACACTGTGTATAAGACAGTAGTTTTGGAATTGTTAGATTACTTGTTGGTTATTACTGCATTGTCGGAACTAGAAGCACAAGCATTTCGCTACACTCACATTAACATCTGCTAACCATGTGTATGTGACAAATAAAATTTGATTTGAATGAGTTTCATATTTAATAATTAAAGTATTTCTGCTATATCAAGCTTGGCTAGCTAGCTATATATAAAGCTTGTGATCGCTAATGTTAACTAGGTAGCTATCTAGTTACAACATTGACAAACACTAGCTAAGTATAGTTAGCTAGCTAGTGCTCTAATCTTTGCTTAGATGTGCTGTTAATGTTAGCTAGGGTAGTGGTTTGTTAACTACTTGCATTGCCTCCTTGTCCTCTTCCTTTGCACGGTCACACATCCATACTTTTGTCGCCTTGCTTTCATGATGGGTTGATAGTGCTGTGGACAGTAAAAATGGCAAGTTCCAGGTAGCTAGCTAAACTTACTAGCCGGGGCTGAAAACCTATAACAGCAGTGATTGTTGCTTAACCAGCATGGCAACCACAGCATTCTGCATCCCATCTGGTTTGCACTTACTGGGACTGTGACTTGTTTAACAGGACACCTCCAGGCTCTGAAAGGGCTATTTGACCAAGAAGGAGAGTTATGGAGTGCTGCATCAGATGACCTAGCCTCCACAATCACTCGACCTCAAGCCAATTGAGATGGTTTTGGATGAGTTAGACCGCAGGGTGAAGGAAAAGCAGCCAACAAGTGCTCAGCATATGTGGGAAATCCTTCAAGATTGTTTGAAAAGCATTCCAGGTGAAGCTGGGTGAGAGAATGCCAAGAGTGTGCAAAGCTGTCATCAAGGCAAAGGGTGGCTACTTTGAAGAATGATTTGTTTAACACTTTTTTGGTTACTACATGATTCCATTTGAGTGATTTCATAGTTTTGATGTCTTCACTATTATTCTACAATGTAGAAAAAAAGAAGAAAAAAAAACCTTGAATGAGTTGTGTCCAAACTTTTGACTGCTACTGTACATATTTCAACAATGTAGCTAGGCACTGAACATTAACTTACCTTATCGTTGTACCACTATGTAGTCACTCATATAGACCTCATATAGTTACAGTTGTGAATGTAACGTTACTGCAGGCGGGGGGTTCATCCATATACGAGTCACGCATGAAAGATACAGTAGGTAGCAGTGAAATCAATCTGCAACGTTGTACACAGCCAATGGAATTGGAGTGTGCCAATTCTACTCAAAAAGTGTGCTAATTCCATTCAAAACACTAGCCATTTTCGAACCTGCCCCTTTGCATGCATCAGATATAATGGATTGTTTGGTTAGGAACCTAATTGGCAATGTCAAACAGAATTTAAAAAACTACATTGAAATTGATAAACTGCCAGCAGAAGAAACGTCTGCTGAAAGGAAAAATGTAATGTGTGAAAAGTGGAGGGAAGAAGAAGATGATGTCTTACCAGTGCACAGTCAACATCACCTGGTAAGTCATTGTTAGCCAGCGTTAGCTGAATGAATCAACTGGAAGCAAGTGGTATTTGTTTTCTAGAACAATGATTAATTGAAATATGAAATAATGCAGTAGCAACGGTTTCTACTGAGTTGCCTATAGCTCTCATTCCTATGTTGTTACAGTGTCTCTAGCCTACTAGGGCCAAGGTTGCCAGGTCAAGGGACAAACCCCAATTTTGGGGTGATGCGTTTCATAAACAAAGTATTTGATTACCAGGGAATGACTCCAAATGCCAAACAGAGGATTGAGGAACGTGAAGCAACAAGATATCATAGGAAAATGTCATCCTGTCATGATTTAAAGAAGGAAAACATCACAATGTATTTTCTAAATGCATTGCACTCAATGGGAAAAGATTAGTCTCACAAGGCTGACGTTTTTGTCAATGCATTGCATTCAATGGAGAAAGATGAGTGTCACAGGGGCTATCTATTTAGAAGTTTGGGTTAGGAGTCAGGGGTTAGGGTTAGGGTTACACATACAGACATACAATTATATCTGCAAAGTATTGAGGAACTCAAACAAACAGGCAAACAGACATACACTCATAGACAGTCAGGCAGACAGACATATACACACATAGACAGATACACTCATAGACATTCAGGCAGATAGACATATACACTCATAGACAGACAGACAGACAGACAGACAGACAGACAGACAGACAGACAGACAGACAGACAGACAGACAGACAGACAGAGACACAGACAGTTTCAAGTCTAAAATAATGTAAAATAATTCGATATACTCTTCAGAATTGATCTAACAAGGCTCTTAGTTTCTACCCCTCTAAGACCATTGTGACTAAGGTAAAAAAAAATATATATTTATTAATATTTCAATTGCCGGGTCATGACCGTCTATTGGTAACAAATGTGTAACATTTTCGAAGATTCAACCTTTGTAACCCTTCAAAAAATTCCCCTTTGACTTCCAATTAAGTCTCTTCCTTTAATTGCAGGATCTGAAATTCAATGTCTGCCATCCTGGGACACTCAGTCTTTAACAATGCCCTGAGTTTCAAATCTTTATGGTAAAGGCATACTTCGGGAATTGGTGATTTTGGGTAATTTCCTACTTACCCCGACTCAGACAAACTCATTGATACTATTATTATGCTTCTGCATGCAGTTTGAAGGAAGTTGAAGGTAGCATATTGTTCGCTTAGTGCAATTGCATGAAGTCAATGGGTATGTACTAGCCAGTTCCTGTCAAAATCAGAGAAGTAGACCTTCAAACTACTCCAAAGCTGTGTGGTTGGTCATTTATAGTCTTACAAAACTATACATAATAATCGGACTATTATAAATGTGTTAATTTGACTGATAATTGTAAGAAATTAGATTCCATCAACATCCTCATTTACAAACTACTTTGGGTTCTGCCTGCGCTCTCTTCCCGCAAGACTTGGTTTTGTAAACCAAACTCCCAGGAGGCAGCCAGTTGTTGCTTACTCTAGTTGCTAACGTAACTAGCTAGCTTGCTTTCTTATTGGCAAATCATAACACTTCACAAATCATATCAGACTTTGAAGTAGAAGAAGACCGTTTTATTCAGAGCCATATTTATATGAGCTTGAATTTACTGAGGAGGAACTTGTGCTGCTGGATGCTGAGCAAGCACAGAGGGAGGGAGGCTGAATCAGCAGCGGAGCCAGTAAACAAGCTAACTGGAGCAGTGGTGAGAGCCAGATTTGAGGGGGATTGTCGGTGCAACTGAAGGGAATGCCAAACCATTGCATTTGACGGGGTGGGCTTGATACAATTGAAGTCAAACGTTTACATACAGTCATTCAAATTCATTTTTCAACCACTCCACAAATTTCTTGTTAACAAACTATACTTTTGGCAATCTACTTTGTGCATGACACAAGACATTTTCCAACAATTGTTTTCAGACAGATTATTTCACATATACAGTAATTCACTGTATCACAATTACAGTGGGTCATAAGTTTACATACACTAAGTTGACTGTCCCTTTAAACAGCTTGGAAAATTCCAGAAAATGATGTCATGGCTTTAGAAGCTTCTGATAGGCTAATTGACATCATTTGAGTCAATTGCAGATGTACCTGTGGATGTATTTCAAGGCCTACCTTCAAACTCAGTGCCTCTTTGCTTCACATCATGTGAAAATCAAAAGAAATCAGCCAAGACCTCAGAAACAAAATTGTCGACCTTCACAAGTCTGGTTCATCCTTGGGAGAAATTTCCAAACGCCTGAAGGTACCACGTTCATCTGTACAAACAATTGTACGCAACTATAAACACCATGGGACCATGCAGCCATCATACTATTTGTTAAGGATACGTGTTCTGTCTCCTAGAGATGAATGTACTTTGGTGTGAAAAGTGCAAATCAATCCCAGAACAACAGCAAAGGACCTTGTGAAGATTCTGGAGGAAACCGGTACAAAAGTATCTATATCCACAGTAAAACGAGTCCTATATCGAAATAACCTGAAAGGCCACTCAGAAAGGAAGAAGCCACTGCTCTAAAACCAACATAAAAAAAGCCAGACTCCAGTTTGCAACTGCACATGGGGACAAAGATCGTACTTTTTGGAGAAACGTCCTCTGGTCTGATGAAACAAAAATAGAACTGTTTGGCCATAATGACCATCATTATGTTTGGAGGAAAATAGGGGATACTTGCAAGCCAAAGAATACCATCCCAACCGTGAAGCACGGGGGTGGCAGCAACATGTTGTGAGGGTGCGTTTCTGCAGGAGAGACTGGTGCACTTTACAAAATAGATGGCATCATGAGGACGAAAATTATGTGGATACATTGAAGCAGCATCTCAAGAAATCAGTGAGGACGTTAAAGCTTGGTCTCAAATGGGTCTTCCAAATGGACAATGACCAAGCATACTTCCAACGTTGTGGTAAAATGGCTTAAGGACAACAAAGTCAAGGTATTGGAGTGGCCATCACAAAGCCCTGACCTCATCCTATAGAACATTTGTGGGCAGAACTGAAAAAGCTTGTGTGAGCAAGGAGGCCTAAAAACCTGACTCAGTTACACCAGCTCTGTCAGGAGGAATTGGCCAAAATTCACTCAACTTATTGTGGGACTCTTGTGGAAGGCTACCTGAAACATTTGACCCAAGTTAAACAATTTCAAGGCAATGTTGCCAAATACTAATTGAGTGTATGTAAACTTCTGACCCAGTGGGAATGTGGTGGAAATAAATAAAAGCTGAAATAAATAATTCTCTCTACCATTATTCTGACATTTCACATTCTTAAAATAAAGTGGTGATCCTAACTGACCTAAGACAGGGAATTTTTACAAAATGTCAGGAATTGTGAAAAACAGAGTTTAAAATGTATTTCGCTAAGGTGTATGTAAACGTCTGACTTCAACTGTATCTCCTGCGAAGAAAGCAGCGCACCAAGCGACTGTGTAACAAATCGCAAGGGCTTTTCTGCGCTCATAAATCGTGGTGTTATAGAGACATTCTTCCATGTCCAGAAAATAAATTGGAAGACGACCAGACCTGCTGGACCGGATGGACAGCTGTCCCTCGAATAAGTGATACTATTGTTATTGTCCCAGCACACAGTAATAAAGTGTAAAGTATTGATAACGTTTGCAATTTTATAATCCACTCTGATCAAATCAAACTTTTTTCTTATGATTAGATTTATTTGTATCTCGCTAATCATGAATAACAATGTGTTTTTAGTCATCACAGGTTGATTTCATAACGACTGGTGCTTGAATGGGCAATGAAGGGAGAGACTCGGACGAGGAAACAGAAGAGTCTTGCCTTCGTGTGTTGTTTCAAGGAGGCAGAGGATGTGATGGGCCTATTGTAATTCAACTACGATGACTTCGCTTCACAGCCAGACATTGCCTCATCAACCAATTTAGTCAAAACCCTCTAATAAACCAGTACCTTCTATTTTGTTACAATTCTGTCAAATCGCAGTAATAAATGTCATTATTTGAACCAGTACTACCTGTTTTGTTTCTATCTGCTATAAGTAATTTAAGAAATAAAGCAGTCAGATCAAAGAATTGTATCAGTAACATATTAATACTGAAGGTAAATTGGTTACACCCAACATATCATAGTGTATACCTATGTAAATGACATGACAATTATTTATTTTTTTACAACACAGATCACTGAACCCGGTCTAAGGCACTGCATCTCAGTGCAAGAGGTGTCACTACAGTCCCTGGTTCGAATCCAGGCTGTATCACATCTGGCCATGATTGGGAGTCCCATAGGGCAGCGCAGTGTTGGCCGGGTTTGACCAGGGTAGGCCATCATTGTAAATAATAATTTGTTCTTAACTGATTTGCCTAGTTAAATAAAGGTTAAATAAAACGACAGACAATACACAAGTATAGACAAGGCATTCTCAAAATTCCCATCAACGAAAGTGAAAATAACAACAACAGTTAAAATAGACAGTATAAAGTAGGTATGGCGGTGCTTTTATTTACAGTACTAGCCTACATTAGATGGATTTTTATGAAATGCTATAGATGCAGAGTGTTAAGGATAAGATGCTAACAAATTATATTACAATGGAGTGTGTTCATATTAGGTTTGGGGGGGGGGGTCAGAAAAGCCCCCAAGTGTCCTTGAGTCTTGATGTGTGTGCTGCAATAACCTCCTCCTTACTGGGGTTTGGGATGGGGGCTGTTGGCAGCCAGACGACAGCCGCTTCCACAGGATTTTGGCTCCCAGTATTTCACTAATTTGTCCATGAGGACGCGCTCAATCAGGTCATTCCTGGCGGGCTGGTATATTGGCCCGGACATTCCAATGTTGACTGTTAGGGGTAAACAATGTTGTATCTTGGATTGACGGAAATATGAAAAGAGAACATAAACCAGTGAATACAATATAAAGACAAGGACACTTCTTGGTTTCCTACTATGCCCTCATCCAAAAGGCTACATCCAAATGATCAGATAAGTGTAGTTAAGTTAGTCAGCCACCCAGGTGCCTCTGAAACAACTGAAAGGGTGTACCATACCCCAAAGAAACGCCCCAATTTCACCAAGTCAACCAAACTATCCAGCAGGGGCAATTACCTGTCCTTTGTTAGAATAGATCTGTCTGGACAGACCCAATGATTGTTTTGTCATATTGGGATGGTAATGCAAAGTGCTAACGTGTAAATCAGAACATTGATGTCATAGTTTCAGTAAATACCAGCAATGGTTGAGGCTTGTCCTCCTTTCCGGTTCTGATTCTCATTGTGGTCCAAAACTGTCAACTGGGTACGGGCTTTCAAGCTGTAGTCTTTGAAGTGGAGATGTTTTTGACAGTATTTCAACATAGAACTTTGAAATACCTCAAGTGTTCCTGGTAAAACATAACAAAAGAGAAGAGAAGAGAGACAATCTTAGATGGAGCATTGATTAACACAGGCATGGCAGGCGCCAAACAGTTATTATGTGCCAAGTCATTTGCTTGTGAACAACTACGCACAAATCAGAGCACAATAATAATAGGATTCTAAGAAAGCATTTCTCATCTGTGAAAAGGACAGGTTCTGTGTGTGTTTCATGTGATATACTTCCAAATTCAATGGGGAACACACCTGCGTGCTTGAACAGTGCCGTCTGATCGAGATCATTCTGCAGGTGTTTGTCCATGACCAGAAAGTACAGGGCTTTGTAGGTTGGTGAATCTTCCTGTAGTTACCTCTTCTTCCTCTGCTGGTACTGTGTTAGTGCTCCATGGTAACAGTGGTGTTTCACTCCGTCCACTTCCCAGCGATAGACCCCACAGATGTTATTTTATTTATTTGTAACGGAGCATTGCCCTGAACCTGCACTTCAACTCCTGAAAATGACATTTGATCACAAACAGGCATGAGTTCAACAGACAAGCATTGTTGATATCTGCACACCGTTCCGGGAAATGGAGATGTGGCTGTCAGGGTGAGTAGATTGTTGGCTCCTGAAAGACAGGGCAGATTTATGGCCCTAGACCTCTTGGCATCAGTGGGGGATGGGTAATACTGTCACAAACACTTCAAAGTGGTCTGAGACCAGCTGAGGGGAGTGAGACATGAGTGGGGTTGTTTTTCTACAGTTACACTATTGATTTATGTATTTACCGCTAACTCCTCTCCACATAAGCTACAACTCCACCAGAGATGATTACAGATACTCTTCACCCACAGCGTTAGGTCAAATAAAATTAAAATACATTATTTGTCACATGCTTCGTAAACAACAGGTGTAGACTAACAGTGAAATGCTTACTTATTGGCCCTTCCCAACAATGCAGTGAAAAAAAATCGAAAGAACAGAAAAAAATAACACAAGGAATAAATACACAATGAGTAATGATAACTTGGCTATATATACTGGGTACCAGTACCGAGTCGATGTGCAGGAGTACGAGGTAATTGAGGTGCAAGGGTACTTATTTACTTTTATTTAACCTTTATTTAACTAGGCAAGTCAGTTCAGAACAAATTCTTGTTTACAATGCTGGGCCAAACCCGGACAATGCTGGGCCAATTGTGCACCTCCTTACGGGACTCCCAATCACAGCCGGTTGTGATACAGCCTGGAATCGAACCAGGGACTGTAGTGACACCTCTGGCACTGAGATGCAGTGCCTCAGACCGCTGCACTATGAGGGAGACCAACATTGAGGTAGATATGTACATATACTGTAGATGGGGATCAAGTGAATAGGCAACAGGATAGATAATAAACAGTAGCAGCAGCATATGTGATGAGTCAAATGGGTCAATGCAGATAGTTAACCAATAGCCACCTGGATTAACTATTTAACAGTCTTATGACTTGGGGATAGAAGCTGTTCAGGGTCCTGTTGGTTCCAGACTTGGTGCATCGGTACAGCTTTTCAATTTCTAGGGCCTTTCTCTGACACCGCCTGGTATAGAGGTCATGGATGGCAGGGAGCTCGGTCACAGTGATGTAGCGCATTGTGGTCAGATGCCAAGTAGTTGCCATACCAAGCAGTGATGCAGCCAGTCAAGCTGCTCTCAATGGTGCAACTGTAGATCTTTTTAAGGAGCCGAGGGCCCATGTCGAAACTTTTCAGCCTCCTGAGGGGGAAGGCGGCGTTGTCGGGCCATGATAATTGTTGGACCATGATAATTCCTTAGTGATATGGACACCGAGGAACTTGAAGCTCTCGACCTGCTCCACTACAGCCCGTCGATGGGGATGTGCTCTGACCTCTGTTTCCTGTAGTCTACGATCAGCTTCCTTTAGGCCATCTCCTTGTCATGGGTGATCAGGCCTACCACCATCGTGTCGTCTGCAATCTTAATAATGGTGTTGGAGTCGTGTGAGGCCACTCAGTCGTGAGTGAACAGCGAGTACAGGAGGACTAAGCACGCACCCCTGAGGGGCCCCCGTGTTGATGGTCAGTGTGGGAGATGTGCTGTTTCCTACCTTCACCACCTGTGGGCAGTCCGTCAGGAAGTCCAGGATCCAGTTGCAGAGGGAGGTCTTTAATCCCAGGGTCTTTAGCTTAGTGATGAGCTTGAAAGGCACTATGGTGTTGAACGCTGAGCAGTGTGGAGTGGAATAGAGATTGTGTCATCTGTGGATGTCTTTACAGTCTACTGACCTTTACATGTATGCCTGGTGTCAAATTGGATGTTCAATGTCCTGATAGGATTCTCTCATTATCTTTCGAATGGAGAACGATCTGTCTGTTGTGACCACCTTGACATCTATTCCCTTACCAATAAGATGTTCGATTCCCCTCTTGGAAACCTACTGGTTCCATTGCAGGAGATCGTGTGGCCTCTGTAACCTTAGGGCAGTGGTACTCATTGTGTGGCTTACTTTGCGGCTTGCGTTGATTTTCCTATTTTCCATTCATAATACATAACAAAGATACAACTTCGATTCAATGTGTTTAATGCAGCCCTTAATCACTTCATTGAATATATCTATTATTCCCTGGACGGCAGATAGATGAACAGCTGTTGAACGGAAAGGCCGAATTAGAGCATAACTGCTCAGCTACAGCGACCTACACATATCAGTTTGCTACTAGCTAATTTTGCAGTCTGGTCGATTGACAATGAAAATGAAGGGGAAGAGCTGGAGAACAACGTGACATCTATGAACGAACAACCACCGGAGAACCAGGAAAATCAGGAAGATGGCGGCGGCGAAACGCAGCTAGCTAACGTAGCTAACCTGGCAAACGCGGCTCAGGTGGCTAAGAGAAGGATATGGTCAATTCAAGAAGAATACAGAAAGTTCCAAGAGAAACGGACAGACAGAAGTTTTTTTTACTGCATGATGGGACTAGCTCACTTTGTCTTATTTGCTAGAAGCCATTCAATTGTTTTAAATCAGCAAATTTAGAGTAACATTTCCAGTCACACCATGCCCACTTTGACAAAACATATCCGCCACAAAGCAACCTCAGAAACAACAAAATAGCGCAACTCAAAGGACAGCTCACAACAACAAATAATGGACAGAACTAGCACTGTTGCAGAAATAATTGACAGAGGCAACATATGAGATTTCTTGGATACTCATGAGAAACAAGGCGGCCTTCACAGACGCAGAGAGTGTCAAATTGTGTTTATAGTATGCTGATTCCGCAACCAAGGTAGCTATTTTAAATCAAATAAAGGGACTGCAAATCACAGACTCTACCATAACAAGACACATAGAAGAAATCAGTGAGGATATCGGTAAGCAACTGATTACTGACATACCCATGGTGCAGTGTTTCAGTATTGCGCTTGACGAAAGCACTGATGTACGTGACATTGCCCAATTATGTGTTTGGGTCCGCTTCGCGCAAAACAAGCCGTTCAGAGAGGAACTTTTATGTTTACTGCCCCTTCAGGGACAAACATGAGGAGAAGATATTCTGAAAGCACTTGTTACCTTTTTTTGCTGATTGCTTTTAACCTTTATTTATCTAGACAAGTCAGTTTAGAACAAATTCTATTTTCAATGACAGCCTAGGAACAGTGGGTTAACTGTCTGTTCAGGGGCAGAATGACCTTGTACCTTGTCAGCACAGGGGTTTTAGCTTGCAACCTTCCGGTTACTAGTCCAACGCTCTAACCACTAGGCTACCCTGCCGCCCCAATTTTTTTTGCTGATAATATTACTGACTGGTCAAATCTGGAATCTGTGTGCACTGACAGCACCCCAAACATGTGAGGGAAGGAAAAGGGACTCAAAGCCCTGATGAGAAAGAAACAAATTTGTTACACTTCCTTGTATCATTCATTAAGAAGCACTTGTGGCTATACTCAAAGACTGACTTACAGAATGTGATGCAGCAAGTCGTGCATGTGGTGAACATCATTATTGCGAGGGCATTGAATCACGGACAATTCCACGAGTTGCTGGAAGTATACGAGACAGAATATGGCGACATGATATTTCACAATGAGGTGAGAAGGCTGTCTCGTGGCAGAGTTTTGGAAAAACTCCAGCCAGAGCTGGAAGATCCACAGTGGATATTTAAACTGGCTTTTTTAACTGACATCACCTGCCACCTGAACACAGTGAATCTCCAGCTCTAATGGAAAGCTAAAACTCCGGGCAAAACGCTGGGTGTGGTCACAGCATTTCAAAATCACCAAACTGTTCCTACCGAACAGACAATTTCCCAAAACTCAGAGCAGCCACCACATCCAACGCAGACATACTGCAACATTTTAGCTATGATGCATGTGTGCATGTGTTGCAAGAGTTGAAGTTGGAGTTTGAGTTCAGATTCAAGGATATCATGGAGTACAAGGGGTTTTGCAAATTCATTGAGAACTCCTTTCGTGTGCCAGTGTCATCTCTGACCCCAGTCATCACAGCCCTCTGTCCTGACCGTGCTGGAATAGAGTGAGATAGTGGAGCTGCAGGCAAATGACACATTGCAAGGTGAACTAAGGTCAGGTGTTACCCATTTCTGAAGCCTTGTGTCAGATACAGAGTATCCACTTCTGAAGCAGTGTGTGCAAAAGGTGACATACTTTTTTTGTCAGCACTTATTCATGTGAAGCAACACTTTCAACGATCAACATTGTGACACAAAAACCTGGATTGCCTCACAAGGATTGCAACAACATATCATACATTTAGAATGAATTCAGCTAAAAATGTATTTTTTTATTGTATTCTTTATTTAACTAGGCAAGTCAGTTAAGAACACATTCTTATTTACAATGACGGCCAACCCCGGCCAAACTCGGGACGACACTGGGCCAATTGTGTGCGACCCTATGGAACTCCCAATCACAGCCAGATGTGATGCAGCTTGGATCCGAACCAGGGACTGCAGTGACATCTCTTGCAATGAGACGCAGTGCCATAGACCTCTGCGCCACTCGGGAGCCCTTCTGTCAACAAGCAGAAGGGACATTTTTGCTCATCCAACTACTGAGATAACCCTGAATATGGGTCTTATACATGTGATGTAGCCTATTTGATATATAGCAATGATGTGTAGCCTATTTGACCACGACTGTACATGACATCATATATATATACATCATATGTACAGTCGTGGCCAAATAGTTGAGAATTACACAAATATTATTTTTTCACAGTCTGCTGCCTCAGTTTGTATGATGGCAATTTGCATATTCTCCAGAATGTTATGAAGAGTGATCAGATGAATTGCAATCAATTGCAAAGTTCCTCTTTGTCATGCAAATGAACTGAATCCCCAAAAAACATTTCCACTGCATTTCAGCCCTGCCACAAAAGGACCAGCTGACATCATGTCAGTGATTCTCTCGTTAACACATGTGTGAGTGTTGACGAGGACAAGGCTGGAGATCACTCTGTCATGCTGATTGACTTTGAATAACAGCTTCAAAAGGAGGGTGGTGCTTGGAATCATAGTTCTTCCTCTGTCAATTATGGTTACCTGCAAGGAAACACGTGCCATCATCATTGCTTTGTACAAAAAGGGCTTCACAGGCAAGGATATTGCTGTCAGTAAGATTGCACCTAAAACAACCATTTATCGGATCATCAAGAACTTCAAGGAGAGCAGTTCAATTGTTGTGAAGAAGGCTTCAGGGCGCCCAAGAAAGTCCAGCAAGAGCCAGGACCGTTGATTCAGCTGCGGGATCGGTGTACCACCAGTACAGAGCTTGCTCAGGAATGGCAGCAGGCAGGTGTGAGTGCATCTGCACGCACAGTGAGGCGAAGACTTTTGGAAGATGGCCTGGTGTCAAGAAGGGCAGCAAAGAAGCCACTTTTCTCCAGGAAAAACATCAGGGACAGACTGATATTCTGCATAAAGTACAGGCATTGGACTGCTTAGGATTGGGGTAAAGTTATTTTCTCTGATTAATCCCCTTTCTGATTGTTTGGGGCATCCGGAAAAAAGCTTGTCCGGAGAAGACTGTGTATTGCCAACAGTAAACCATCCTGAGGCTATTCATGTGTGGGGTTGCTTCTCAGCCAAGGGAGTGGGCTCACTCACAATTTTGCCTGAGAACACCGCCATGAATAAAGAATGGTACCAATTTGTAAGTCGCTCTGGATAAGAGCGTCTGCTAAATGACTTAAATGTAAATGTAAATGTACCAACACATCCTCTGAGAGCAACTTCTCCCAACCATCCAGGAACAGTTTGGTGATGAACAATGCCTTTTCCAGCATGATGGAGCACCTTGCCATAAGGCAAAAGTGATAACTAAGTGGCTCGGGGAACAAAACATTGATATGTTGGGTCCTGGCCAGGAAACTCCCCAGACCTTAATCCCATTGAGAACTTGTGGTCAATACTCAAGAGTCAGGTGAACAAACAAAACCCTACAAATTCTGACAAACTCCAAGCATTGATTATGCCAGAATGGGCTACCATCAGTCAGGATGTGGCCCAGAAGTTAATTGACAGCATGCCAGGGCGGATTGCAGAGTTCTTTAAAAAGAAGGGTTAACACTGCAAATATTGACTCTTTGCATCAACTACATGTAATTGTCAATAAAAGTCTTTGACACTTATGAAATGCTTGTAATTATACTTTAGTATTCCATAGTAACATCTGACAAAATATCTAAAGACACTGAAGCAGGAAACTTTGTGGAAATTAATATTTCATTGGCATTGTTTTCTTCTGTCGAAGGAGAGGAGGACCAAAATGCAGCGTGGTTATTTTGATTCATGGTTCTTTAATAAAGAAACTCCACATTAACAAACTAACAAAACAAGAATAGTAACGTGAAAACCTAAACAGCCTTATCTGGTGCAAACTAACACAGAGACAGGAACAATCACCCACGAAACACTCAAAGAGTATGGCTGCCTAAATATGGTTCCCAATCAGAGACAACGATAAACACCTGCCTCTGATTGAGAACCACTTCAGGCAACCATAGACTTTTCTAGACAACCCCACTATACCACAATCCCAATACCTACAAAACCCCAAGACAAAACACACCACATAATAAACCCATGTCACACCCTGGCCTGACCAAAATAATAAAGAAAACACAAAATACTAAGACCAGGACGTGACAGTCATTCTCAACTTTTGGCCACGAGAGTACATCAAATCAATTGCATGTGCTCTATTGCTCTCAATTTGCTCTGAATTGATAACTGCTAATATTGGAAGTAAACGTACAACAAAGTAAAGATCTGTGCGGCCCTCTGAATGATTGTCTCAACCCAAAGTGGCCCCCTACAAAAAACTTGTGAATAACACTTCCTTAGGGGATAAAAACAATTAATGATTAGTACTACCTGTTATGTAGCCCACCTAGTAAAATTCATTGGCTGAACATTTCCACATTCTTACCTGAACCAAGGACTGTCCATCACCACACATTTCCAATCAGCCTCGGAAAGATGGTAATCTGCTGGTCGTGGTATGCATGTTCAATAACTGGAAGCAAGTATGTTAACTGTATTTCATAGAAGGCTGTTGTCTTGGGCATCTGAAGGTTCAGCAGTGTGGCCCAATCAGCACATTCCATGTATGTCGAACCAGTGAAAAGAATGGATCCATGTATAAGCAAGTTATTTTTTGACATTCCGCATGCATACTGTGTCTATTGTAACACCTCGATGTTACTTCGATTTTGCTGCCCAAAGTGGTTCATCTTCTATCAGTCAAGACATCTCCAAATTGATGACATGTTTGGAAAAGCTCCATGAGTTTAGACTCATTCACAATCCATTTCCTTTCGCTCCATCCTCCAGTTTCTTCTGGCGCACTGTCAGAGGTTGATCCCTTGCTGGAGACGGCGGGGCTGGTGAAAGACACAAAACTGGAATCAGCAGGATCACTGGCAGCCTCAGCAAAGACCATACTAATTTCCTTCAATGTATGCTCTGTTGTGTCCATTTGGCCTTCTTCCTGTTGCTCATCCTGATCGAAAAAAATACAGTAAACATCCTGCACAAATGATGCAGCACCCCCCTTGGGCCAACCAATGCTGGATCTCCATGGCAAGACACATCATTCATAAAAGTTTTGTCAAAATCAGGCCATTGGTGTCCGAAAAATTGTGTGTGACGCACATACTAACAATCAACAAACGGACGGAGACAGATCCTACCAAATTTCATCATGGGGGACAATTACATTTTTCTGTCCTGAAAATTCAAGTTGCTAGGTCTCGAGTGTAACCAATAGGTCACGGTGTATCAACAAAATAAACTGAAAATGCAGGACTACAGAAACATTAACTTCTGCGTGCACCCTCCCCTGCAGTTGTAGAGGGACTAATTGAAAATATGTATGTAGGCCTAACTGAACACTTCAGTTGGGCCTACATAAATAGCCATAAATAACTAGGACATCATGACAGCAAAATAACAGCATTACTTGATGCAGTGTCCATGAGGGTGCCACGGCAACATTCACTCCAGAGATGAAAGGCTTTCTGCCTGCCGCTGTCGGATGAGGACTCGTCAGCTGCAAACTCAGGGGGGTGAATCTCTTTTGAGGGGTTGAATTTGATCTAGGAGACATGAAGTCCGTTCCTTGTGGACTGTCCACATCAGGCACGTCTCCTATCTCAACCTGATTGAGAAAAAAATGGAAAAGCGAACAGGAAATGCTGGTAATCATTTGAAATAAACAAATCAATCACCACCTTCCGGAGACACCTGAAACCCCACCTCTTTAAGGAATACCTAGGATAGGATAAAGTAATCCTTCTCACCCCCCTTAAAAGATTTAGATGCACTATTGTAAAGTGGCTGTTCCACTGGATGTCATAAGGTGAATGCACCAATTTGTAAGTCGCTCTGGATAAGAGCGTCTGCTAAATGACTTAAATGTAAATGTAAATGTAAATGTAAGGAGAACAAACTTGGGGAAGGCCATAATAGCTGTTCTGTTTTTGTGGCATGTTGTCATGTATTACATGGCTACCACTATAAAGCAGGGGTTGGAACCAAAATTATTTTCCAATCAATTTGTTCTGAACAGACCTGCAAAATAAAGTTCTGAACATGTTCGAACCAAAAATTAGGAATGTTTTATATCGTTCCTTTCTGTTCCTTTTTAAATCTCAGAGTTCGTACATGCATTGGACAGACAAGTCTAGTGTAGGGAGCGAGATGCAACAGAAATCATTATCTGAATTAGGCCCACAGAATTATACCTACAGAGGAGCGGCTTCTACGAAGGAACGTTGAATGGCTTGACTAACGTTGGACCAAAGCCGGTCCTTGATCATGACTATCAGTTCCATTATATGACGCATAATGCCACCTAGAGCTTGAGAGCTAGACCAGAGCTAGCTAGCTTGCTAACAAGCTTGTGCGTGCAGAGCAGCACCAAAATGTAAATAAAAAAATGTCTTACCTTTTTGTATTTAATAAATCGAATGTGAAACTTAATAACTATAGTATTCGTAGCTAGCATTGAAAAAGTTCATTCATTCTCAAATAAAAAATCTCTCCCTAAGTTCTGAATCATGCTTGTAACGTCAGTAGCTACAGTAGACTATTCTTCGGAGGGAGAGGGGGAAAGGTAGTATATACACACACACACACAGATACACTGGCAAAGACACTGGAATACGTTTCTGAGTGGCAAAGTAGGGGCTTTGCAGAGGCGTGTTTTTTTGGGGGACTGGAAAAAATGCCCCGGTGCATAAATAACATTATTTTCTCGGTTATGGTTCTGAAAGATTACGTTCTTTTGCGATTTTCTGTTCTGTTACCTGAACCGGTTCCAAACCCTGCTATGAAGTCAATTCAATGATTTTGTTTGTCAAGCATGTGGACATTTTTAAAATTAGTTTGAAAGTATTTGAATGAAGTTGAATAAAGACAAACATAAAATCCTCTTGATATTCCCAAAACCGCATGCGGGAGCGTAATCATCGCCTGACAATAATTAGCATAACGCAACGGACATAAATATCCCTAGAAAATATTCCTATTCATGAAAATCACTAATTAAATATATTGAGACACAGCTTAGCCTTTTGTTAATCACCCTGTCATCTCAGATTTTCAAAATATGCTTTACAGCCAACGTTAGACAAGCATTTGTGTAAATTTATCATAGCCTAGTATAGCATTATGCCTTGCTAGCGGCAGGCAACCTTGTCACGGAAATCAGAAAAGCAATCAAATTAAATCGTTTACCTTTGATGAACTTCAGATGTTTTCACTCACGAGACTCCCAGATAGATGCCAAAGTTTATTTTTTCCCAAAATATTATTTTTTGTAGGCGAAACAGCTTCGTTTGTTCTTCACGTTTGGCTGAGAAATCGCCCGGAAATTGCGGTCTCCACAACAGGATGTGTGGGGATGGGCAGCGATGACTCCGTGACCATGGACTCGTCCTTGCTAGGACATTGTGGGGCATAATGGTCTGGAGACTGACCTTTATAACACCGACCCTGCTGGGTGGGGGACAACTTCTCCCACCTCCGGAGGGGGTTTGGACGTTTTGGTGGCGGACTCGCTGGGGTGAGTCGTGGTACGGGATTGGAAGAATCCTTCCGTTCCTCTTTGTCACCGTTTAACAACTCCCCTGTAGATTGGTATGTTTCCACCGCCTGGGCTATGTCGTCAGCTGATTCCCTCAATATCTTGTCCACTACAAGGGTCTTGGTTACATGTCCTACCCCCTTTACGGGTTCCAGCCACTGTTTCGTCAGTCGGTTTAGATCTGGGCACGGACAGGTTGGTCAGCCGTATAGGTCCATTGATGGAAGTTTACGGCTCTATCTCTGGCAGTCAGCTGGTACCGGGACAGGATCTTGGTTGTTAGTCGCCCCTAGTCCGCAGAGGGGCTACTGTGCTCGCCTATTCTGCGGGCGGCCACTCTTCCAAGGTGGCCGTCCTTTCGAAGGTCATGAGGAAGACCTTGATATCATCCTCCTTGGAAAGACGAGGTAAGATGGCGTGAGCCGCCGCTCTTGGCTTAATTATAGGTTCTTCTCGCCGGCTCAGCTGTTGTTGCAGGAGTTCTATGGTTGCCTGCTGTGCCGTGATCTACTGTTGTAGTAGGGCGTTGTCCATCATTCTTGAATGGTTCCTCTGTGTCTACTGGAAGAATCTACTTGCTTATCCTTGTGTCACTCGTCCACCTAATGCCCGCATGTGGTTCTTCCACATTGATATCAATAAGGGTAATTAACAAAATAGTGTTGTGTTTACCTTTCTATGTTGGTGACCCACTTGAAACAAAATACAACTATTCAAAATGTAGCTGGCTGTCTTCCACAATTTGTCCTCTAACCAGTGATATACAGGGTTTATAAGGTGCTCGTTTAAAAATTAATCTACTATTGTGTTTAGGTTTTCAATATATCATACTGGTTATAGATTTGGACACTTCAAAACTGTGTTTTGACATTGGGTTTCCTCTTTCCCCTGGGATTCTCTGCCTTTAACCCTATTACAGGGGCTGAATCACTGGCTTACTGGGGCTCTTTCATACCGTCCCTAGGAGGGGTGCGTAATTTCCAATAGTATTCTACTTAATTCGGTAAAAACTGCTGAATTAGTAAAAATGTGATATGATTGATTTATTTTGATGAACTACCAGAAATCATTAAAACAGGTTTGATTTGTCTATAATAAAGCACATATATTTAGCAATAACAAACAAGATAAACATTTCTCATCTGCTATAACAATACAGTGACTCCAAATGAGACAGAAATGGCTACAACTTAGCTAGCTAGCTAGTCAGCTGACAGGCAAAAAGTGGTAAACAATAGTTTGTTTCTTAGCTAGCATAAAAACGAGTGCATAAAATGTTGTACAATGACACAAATACGACTAAAACATTGCCAGGTTTGTCAGGAAACAGTTCCTGCATTCACGTACAGTGAAGGATAATCATGTTAGAAACCAGAAATGCTCTGCACAGCCACAGGTTGCTTGAGAGTTAAGGACCTCGGGGTAACTCTGGACTCTGATCGCTCTTTTGACAAACATATCAAGACTGTTTCAAGGACAGCTTTTTTCCATCTACGTAACATTGCAAAAATCAGACATTTTCTGTCCAAAAATGATGCAGAAAAATTAATCCATGCTTTTGTCACATCTAGGTTAGACTACTCCAATGCTCTACTTTCCGGCTACCCGGAAAAAGCAAATAAATAAATAAACTTCAGTTAGTGCTAAATACGACTGCTAGAATCTTGACTAGAACCCCAAAATTTGATCATATTACTCCAGTGCTAACCTCCCTACACTGGCTTCCTGTTAAGGCAAGGGCTGATTTCAATGTTTTACTGCTAACCTACAAAGCATTACATGGGCTTGCTCCTACCTATCTTTCCAATTTGGTCCTGCCGTACATACCTACACGTATGCTACGGTCACAAGACGCAGGCCTCCTAATTGTCCCTAGAATTTCTAAGCAAACAGCCTGAGGCAGAGCTTTCTCCTATAGAGCTCCATTTTTATGGAATGGTCTGCCTACCTATGTGAGAGACGCAGACTCGGTCTCAACCTTTAAGTCTTTATTGAAGACTCATCAAATCAAATCAAATGTATTTACATATCCCTTATTACATCAGCATATCTCAAAGTGCTGTACAGAAACCCAGCCTAAAACCCATGCTGGTCATTTATGAACATTTGAACATCTTGGCCATGTTCTGTTATAATCTCCACCCGGCACAGCCAGAAGAGGACTGGCCACCCCTCATAGCCTGGTTCCTCTCTAGATTTCTTCCTAGGTTTTGGCCTTTCTCGGGAGTTTTTCCTAGCCACCCTGCTTCTACACCTGCATTGCTTGCTGTTTGGGGTTTTAGGCTGGGTTTCTGTACAGCACTTTGAGATATCAGCTGATGTAGGAAGGGCTATATAAATACATTTGATTTGAAAGTTAATTAACACTGCGAGCTTGCGCTACCTGTGACATCATCAGTCACTCTTAAAGGGACAAGAGCTGTTTCTGATCAATGAAAATGTTGTAATTAATGTTGTTACATTGTACTGTAACTAATGACAAAAATATAATTTATTGGCTTCGATTAAGAAAAAAGTTCAAGTAGGATTCTGACTGGGGTGAGAAAATCCTACAAGATCAAAAACCAATAGGATCCAATCAGATTACTTTTGATTTCCAATAAGAAATAGTAACCTCTCTCAATAAGATTTAGTACAGACCACGCCTGACACAAAATGTGGAAATAGTAGCCTACAACGATTCAGTAAATGCAACAAGTATTAGATAGAGACAGATAAAGAGAGAAGAAACAAAATAATAACTGTTCAGAGACAAAAAAATATTTTTAGGACAAATTCATTCTGTATTTAATTCTGTATTTCATGTATTTGCATTTACCCTAAAACCCCTAAAACATGTCATAGAACTTCTGGAACATCCCCCACTCTTTTCCCTGCCTCCACTCCGGATACACACCACTCACCCTCTCTTGCGCCCTTCAAACTTCACTGGCTTTCAAATGAGTTTACAACTCAGTCCACACACTCCTGGTGCCACACATATCACAAAGTGAATGCACAAGCTGCATTTTTAATAATATAATAATAATAATAATATATGCCATTTATGCTTTTATCCAAAGCGACTTACAGTCATGTGTGCATACATTCTACGTATGGGTGGTCCCGGGATCGAACCCACTACCCTGGCGTTACAAGCGCCATGCTCTACCAACTGAGCTACAGAAGGACCCTGTCTGCAGGGAACAGCACCTGCGGTTTCTGGGAAGGGGCCTTTGCAGGGTCCCCCAGACAATGTACGCATGTGTTGAGCATTCCCCAAATCTTGAGCATCCCCCTAAACACATACTTCCAACATTTTTTGCATGTGCGTCTAACATTGTAATAGCTCTTCAATTGTTCAAGATGGTCAACCCCATCCAGTTCTGGAACAGATGTAAGTTCCTACGACTTTTAAAAACAACTCCAAAACCCCTGCCACTGTCACTTTGTGCCCAGGCTGTGTGGTAAAAGGGTGACTGGTGGCACTTGGGGTAGACACACTTGGATGTGCTCTCCCTCTTCCCCTCCCTCTGCTTCCTCCTCTCCCTCTGCTTCGCACTCTCCCTCTACTTCGTCCTCTCCCTCTTCATGATCCACTCTCCCTCCTCTTCACTCCTCTTCCTCTCTCCCTCCACTCTCCTCTTGCTCCACTCCTCCCTCCTTCCTTGCTCCACACCTCTAGCCCTCCAATCATCCCTAACTCCTCTTCCTCCCTGCTTTTTGCAGCTGAGCCTTGACTCTCCACATCACCTCTCTCTCTCTCTCTCTCTCTCTCTCTCTCTCTCTCTCTCTCTCTCTCTCTCTCTCTCTCTCTCTCTCTCCTCCAATCAACTATTGCTTCTTGCCTGACAAAATACCTACAGAGCTTGCCAATGTTAGCTGATTAGTTATGAAGCTGGGACAGTTTCCAAATGAATTGCATCAGCAGAAACAGGACAAAACAAGCAACTTGTTAGCTGGCTATGTAAACAAATATCCAACTACCCTAACACTACATCTAAGCTGTCAAATAATAGGAAAACGAGGCAATGTTTAGCCTATGACTATCTGCACCTAGCAAACATGACAAACCATAACCTAAACCCAACAGATGAATTACTCTAGCTTTCATTTCAGTGGCTAGTTAGCTGGTTGTCTCTATGGCTAGCTAGTGAAAATGACAGCTGAGGTTGATGCTTTGTGAGCTCAGCCCTAATTTACCTACGCACAACATTTCTTGCCTGAGAGAATGATTGCTTGAATGATTGCTCTCTGTCTCATGGAAATAGTTGCAGCGTTCAGCTGTATATAGTCAGCTAACTAGTTGGTTGTTTTATCTTGTTTCTACATAGCTGCTTGTTAGCTTTAACTAGCTATAGCGAACAGCTTGGTAGAAACAAGACGAAAACCTTTGCACTGGTTGAATTAAACTACCTTGAAGTTGCAATATCTCTCTCTCACACTCTCTTCTCAGGCAACACCCTGATGCACTGGCAGCCTTTAGCTATTCAAACCTCTTAGGGCTAGGGGGCAGTGTTCGGAAGTTCGGATGAATGACATGCCCAAAGTAAACTGCCTGTTACTCAGGCCCAGAAGCTAGGATATGTTAAAATAATGTCTGTGAGTATAACAGAACTGATATGGCAGGCGAAAACTCAAGGAAAATCCATCCAGAATAGTTTTTTTTATGTCACAGGCCATTTCAATGCTGGTCTATGGGATATACAAATAAATAGCTCCCAGATTGCAGTTCCCATGGCTTCCACTAGATGTCAACAGTCTTTAGAAAGGGTTTCAAGCTTGTTTTTTGAAAAACGAGCGAGTAGTTGTAGTTTTTCCCAAGGTGTCTCTCATTAGAAAAGTAGTATTGTTGCACGCGTGAATGAGGTGCGCACTCTTCGATATTTATCTTCCCTATTGAACATACTATTCTCCGTCTTAAATTGGATCTTTTGTTTAGATATTGGAGTACCTGAGGATTAATTAGAAACATCGTTTGACTTGTTTGGATGGACTTTACTGTAAAATTTTGGGATTCGTTTGTGAGTGGATTACTGAATCAAGCGCACCAACTAAACTGACATTTTTGTGATATAAAACATGACTTTATCAAACAAAACAACCATTCATTGTGTAGCTGGGACCCTTGAGATTGCAAACAGAGGAACATCTTCAAAGGTAAGTGATTTATTTTATCGCTATTTGGGATTTTGTGATGCCTGTGCTGGTATGAAAAAGTATTTTGATGTGGGGCGCTGTCCTCAGATAATCGCATGGTATGCTTTCGCAGTAATGCCTTTTTTTAAGCTTTTAAATGATGTATGTTCATGAATGTTTAATATTAGAATTTTGTCATTTTAATTTGGCTCGCTCCAGCTTCACCGGATGTTGTCGATTTTGATCCCGATAACGGGATCCGTGCGCTAAGAGGTTTAATGTTGATAGAAAATGTTGTGATTTTTTTATAGAAGATTTCAACATTATGCCTCTGATGCGTTTCTTCATCACCAACAGGAAAGACACATTTAAGCATTGCAATTGTTTGTTTCCTACCTGATTTAATTTCCCAGGTGCTTCCCATCAAAAGACATCTTCAAATGCAACAATGTTGCACATTTAAATGCTAATAGTACTAGTTAAAACTCAAACGTTCATTAAAATACACAGTTCCAATGCATCTACAGAGGGTAGAGTGTTGTAAATTACTGAACATACATCCGTTGATGCAAGACCATCAACAAGTCAACTTTTTAAAATGATAGTTTCAAGGCATAAAACATGAGAAGTTATTATCGAATGATAACATGTAACACCTGTTAAAAAGATATGCAGCTGAGATGCTGCTGATAGTACTTGATTGTTTGTTGAGCATCTACAGACGGACTATTCACTACCTTGTTGAAAATAAAATATAAAAGATTCATTACCTTTGACCATCTAAAGCCATTTGTTGAAATGCTGCTGATGTCCCATAATCACTATTGTTGGACATTTGTAGATTAACTACAGACCATATATAGCCTAGATATCAGACATCAGTTGACATGTTACTGATGTGATAAATCAAAAAAATATCCTTATAACGTTACGTTTCCATTTTTAAGGTTCTTTCAGAAGTTATAAACTTTGGTAAATCACTTCAAAATGATTTGTAATGCAACTTTAGGTTTAAAACGTTATTTTCAGCAATCAAATTGATCACGAGGCGAAGTATATTCTTTAGCTGTGTCTGGAAATAATTTAATTTGGCCATTTTTAAATCTTCGGTGAGCCATCCGGATCGGGATCGTGAATACAGCCTGCGCTGCATTACCTGTTTGACCAAGAAACAAAAGTAGGCAAATGACAAGAATCAGACATCGTAGCTCTCAAGCTGTAGGTATTGTTAACAACACCCCATCTAAATTTTCAAAAATATGGGTTCAACCAAAGCAAAATATATTTTCCATTTCAGTGATCAGATTTTCCTGCATTTTTAGCATCAAAGGCAACGTTTTCATAGTCACAGAAAAACATTCAATTAAATCATTTTTATAAACATCTGAGTGTTTTCAATGACATACTAATCATATGCATATACTATATTCCTGGATTGAGCAGCAGGCACTGAAATGTTGCGCGTCATTTTACCAAAAAAAACAGAAAATTCAGTTAAAAAGCCAAACTTTTTCCAAAGTAACTCCAGGTTAAGCATGGCAAACGTTGTTTGAACCCCTCAAGGTGTTTTTAATTTCCCAGGTGCTTCAGTATCAAAAGGTAATTTCAATCATGGCAACAATAGTTGCACATTTCAATGTGTTGAGTGATTATTGCATATTAACTTAATTGAGCAGTCTTTCACTGTATTTAGATAGTTCCAATGCATCTACAGAGGGTTCCTAGAGTGTTAGTAAATATACTGAACATACTCATCCATTGATGCATTTTTTGTAGACCATCAACTAAGCTCAACTTGTGTCTCATTTCCTGTTTGAGGTTTCATCTTGGTTTATCTACTGAGTTAGTTACTCAAATGATAACTTTGCAGCTGTTAAGACGTCAAGTGTTTTCTTTCCAAAGCTGAGATATGCTGATAGTCTCTTGATTGTTTGTTGAGCATCTACAGACGGACTATTGACTACCTTGTTGAAAATGAAGCGATATACTGTTGAGATGCCACCGAAATGCTAAAGCCATTATGTTGAAATGCTGCTGATAGTCCTACAGATAGTTTGTTGGACATCTGTAGATGGACTACAGACACATTATTGTTGAAAGTCAACAGACATGCAGTTGACATGTTACTGATAGATAGAGCATCAACAAAAATATCCAAATAATGTGTTACTGGGTTTCCAATTCCTTTTAAGGTGTCTTTCAGAAGTTATAAATATTGGTAAATCATTAATAAATGATTAGTAGGTTCCCAGTTGGTTTAAAACGTATCTTTTCAGCAATAATTAATGTTGTAAAGATACATTTGGTAATAGTCAATGGATTGACAATTTAATTTGAAATGGAATTAATTGTATTTTATTTTATTTTTTTCCGGGGGGGGTTGAGGGGCAGCTATTGGGGAACTGTGGGGGGATTTGGAGGGTTCGGGTTTCACAAGATTGTGATCATGAAAAAGGAAACTATGACATATATTTTATATCACTATCATGCACACGCACCCTCACACATGGCTCTGTTGCGGAAATACGGATACATGTTTGATAGTGTCTTGATGCTGTATTGTTTGTCCTTCATGTTCTAATACTTTAATGTTACCCCTTCCTTGTGTTTTTAGTAATAAATAATACAAATAATTTAAAAAAAACTCATTAATACATGTTCATCGGTCTTGCACTTTTAGCAGTTATACATGCTAATAACTAATCTATAAATGTTTATAGGTCTGCCACTTTAAAATAAGGTATTCTTTCAGCAGTTATAAATGTTTATGACTCATTTATAATTGTTCATAGTTCTACCACTTTAAAATAAGCTATTCTTTTAGCAATTATACTGTAGATGTTGGTAAAAGGGCGGCAGGTAGCCTACTGGATTGACCGTTGGGCCAGTAACCGAAAGGTTGCTAGATCGAATCCCCGAGCTGAAGGTGAAAATCTGTCGTTCTGCCCCTGAACAAGGCAGGTAACCCACTGTTCCTAGGCCGTCATTGTAAATTAGAATTTGTTCTTAACTGGCTTGCCTAGTTAAATAAAGGTTAAATAAAAAAATAATAACAATTTCGAGATGATTTGAGAGTTCACTCAGAACCTAGATATACTTATAGGCAGTAGTTGGGTACTCATCACACACGACATGAGAGAAGATTCAGTATTTCTGTTAAACAGGTTCAGACAATGAGTGGTGGGTACGAAGATTGAAATATTGAACATTTCTAGAGTACACCTCCTCCACTATTTCCCCTAACTAAAGTATTAGACTTCATCATTACACACCAGAGAGTTCACCATACATGGACAATCACAGAGAAGTGGCACGGGTGTTGATATAGTCTGGTAAGGGGTAATGTGTTAGGAATGATATGATTGAATCATGTCTGGGATGTGGGTTCGGCCTGGACATCATGGTTTCCAACGTGGGTCAAGACACATCATGAAAACCAACCTTTACTGTTACTGGGAAAGAGCAGCAATGCATCACACACAAAAGTGAGAAACAAACTATTGTTCAACTGTGCAACCATTGAAAATAAGGTTGCATAATGATACATAGGGGTTCATCTTATAAGCGTTTGTCAGTGCATTTATAAACAGTTAATAACTGGAGGTAAATATTGTCTCACTATCTGGCAAGCACTGACCCGTTATTGCACTTGTAAAGTGTTGCCCTTATAAGTGTCATAGTGAAATGGCGCACAACTCAAAGGAACTCGGCTGAGGGAGGATTTTTTCCCCCATCCCAATCCCTCAGATACCATGTCTGT
Organism: Oncorhynchus keta; assembly: GCF_023373465.1. Classification (NCBI taxonomy): domain Eukaryota; kingdom Metazoa; phylum Chordata; class Actinopteri; order Salmoniformes; family Salmonidae; genus Oncorhynchus; species Oncorhynchus keta. The sequence continues at coordinate 63,559,681 of NC_068422.1, forward strand.
GAATGATTCATAACACAGTTATTCTCCATCACACGACACCACTGGTATTGGCATGATATTGTTGGTTCGGTGGGTGCTTCTTTTGTGTTACATAATTGAATTTAAGAGCAAGTGCATGCATTCATGACCAAACATGTTTTTGAATACTACATCAAATAAACAACGTCATATTGTAAATCCAAAAATGTATAACTGTACATTTGTGCATGTGTGCACATGCTCGCTTGCGTGCCTGTTTTTTATATATTTTTAAGTAGGACAATAAAGCAGAAAAACGCCAATCTCAAAAACGCCAATCTCTCTGCAGTAACTAGTCAGTAGAGCATTAATTCCAATCGGGGGCTGGGAGGGCCAAGCGAGAGCATGGCCACCACTTAACACTGTGGCTGTGAGTGCGTCGCGGCGTGTCGAGACGAGTCCCCGCTCCTTCCCCCTCATTACCGCCCTGGTGGTGGGCAGGGTCCGCCGCGATGCCAACGGTCACACATCAGCGCCTTATCTCATCTTATCTGACGCAGAGAGATGATGGCCGTCACCTCAACCTCCACCCCGGCCCCCCCGTTGCCTGTAACACAACTAAGGCCCTGGCCAGCCTCAGCTTCCATCACAGCCAGCCAGGCAGGGCCAGACAAATAGATTGTCCTCTGTATTTATACCCTACTGTACATCACTCTTCCTCTCACAGCTCTCAGCACAGGTAGCTGTTTTATATGAAATGAACAATCTTTATAGAAGTCCTGAGCCATAACAAGCCTGATTTTCAGCGCTGGCCTGGGTATATAAGTCTCACCGAATTGTCAGGCTTCTTGCTCGACAAATCAAGCCTAACTTATGATGTTTTCGGAAGTAATTTTTATCCCCGTTTGACTGGCCAACTACCCGGTGGTAATAGGATGTTGGGAAAGGCCGGTGGGGATGTTTGCGCGGCGTGTGATTGATCGATGCAGCCTGCACTTTTCATTTATATCTCCCCATTCCGAATCAGTTAAGTTTAGGAAAAATGAATCCAAAAAAACGAGAGAAGAGAAATGGCGGTAGATTACAGGGAGGCAAGCTCGTAGATCTAAGTTTGGCCCGTGTTGGGGGGTGCGGATTGTCTGTGAACATTAAGTTATCTAAATGAAAATCAATACTATATGTGCCAGCGTTTTACTACAAAGAACTGCCCTGAGAGCAGGCAGGGTGGAGGGGCTTGCTGGGGCTGAGCATGGCTCTTTCGCTCTGTCTCTCTTTGACCTGTCCCTGTGGCCTAGCCCCTAGGGGACTTCTAATTGGCTCCGGGGCCTGATCATACCGGAGTTAAATGTAGAAGCAGAAAAGGCATCCGAATTTTCAACATGATCTCAGTACCCAGGAGCTGGGGCTTCACCTTGGTATGGAAGTGACTGTTTGTCTGTCTTAATATGGGAGTGTGACAGTGTTGGTGTCTAACTATATCATATGTCAGCTTGTGTGTGTATGGGGGGTCCCTGGAGAAGGGGGTGTATCTAAGCAGGAATGGCCCTCGCCAGGCCGCTAGAGAAATCTCTCTCTGGTCACGCTCCAGCTGCTTCTCACCTGTCAGCCACACTAGAATCATTTCATCCCACTTGCAATTAGACAAAGGTTTCTGCAAAGCCACAGAGCAGCATGGGGCGACAGTGAGTTGGATGGAGTCTTCCACACCGCTCACCACCAAGCAGGATGCAAAAACACACGGGTCCACAGTGCAAGCATACTATAAAACTGAATCAAACACATCTGCCGTGTTGGGAAAATATTCTAAGATTGTCAGGATTTCTTTTCACCCTCTCTGCAGTACAAAAGTTATCTTCCTGATGCTAGAATGCTATTTTACTATGTAGCCTTTACAGATCCTCCTTGGGCAGAGGTGGATTGGGCCATCTGTCCTGTAATCATTTTGATCTAGGGGCCACAATGATTTTTTTTTTTAAATGTCAACGTTAAGGGACACATACCAATCACAGGACTAATATCAAGGTAATCTAGATTTGCTGGTCCTGTGCATTTGATGATATGCCAGAAGCCACTCGTAGGGAAGTGGCTAATACACACAGGCACTTGTCTCTATATTATGAGGGGAACATTAACCCTCTGCTGTCCACCACTGATGATAGCGATCTGAAATGCTTCTTTCATACTTGCAGTATGTTAACCCATATGAGAAGTACCCGCTCAGAGCATCTCCAGCTTCAACATTGTGCATTGGGTTAAGATGGATTAAGGGGATAGCGATACTTAAAAGAAGTAGAGAAAAATGTTAATTATAATGAATGTGCTAGCCTATATTTCATGTTAATCCAACAAGGCATCGTTAGATCAAACATCTGGACTTATTTTACATTTAGGCAAGTCAGTTGAGAACAAATTATTATTTACAATGACAGCCAGTGGGTTAACTGCCTTGTTCAGGGGCAGAATGATAGAGTTTTACCTTGTCAGCTCAGGAATTCGATCTAGCAACCTTTCGGTTACTAGTCCAACTCTCTAACCACTAGGCTACCTGTCGCCCCTACATTGAGCTCTACACTGAGAACATAAAGGAATCCAAACGAGAGGGATTGAGAGAGGTGGAGAGGTAGACAGGGAGTCTGAAAACAGAAGACACAACACTGTATTAGGGAGTCATGCTATAATGTACCCCCCATTCTCTAGGTTCTCAGTGCTGTTTTAAAAAAAGGGGACATTTCTCCATTGTGGAAGCAATCAGGCAGAGGACAGGAGTTGGGGCCATGCTTATAAATCAGGCCTGAGTCTCTGGTGGCCAGCAGCAGGGGAATACTGCAGAGAGAGAGAGAGGGAGAGAGAGAGAGAGAGAGAGAGAGAGAGAGAGAGAGAGAGAGAGAGAGAGAGAGAGAGAGAGAGAGAGAGAGAGAGAGAGAGAGAGAGAGAGAGAGAGAGATATTGCATACATGTAAACTCAAGTGGGGGATTAGAGAGGAATGATGTTCTCTAGTGTTAAACACCCCCACTGCCAAGCAATCCCCCACCCCACACACCTCCAACGCCACAGCTTGTCCCACTTCAATGACCCCCCCACCACTCTACCTCACATAAATTAGAAGTGCTCCTGACTACATTGCCCAGACGCCAGGAAAATTCTAGTGCCCGATGAGGCAAATGCGCAAACTGGCCATAAATAGAGACCATTTAGGGTAGGGCCTGAGAACACTGCTGGGGGGAGGAGAGAGACAAATCACCCCCATCTGATGCTACCAACACAGCTATCTACCAAGGGAAAACACCTTATTAGTTCAGCATATACATATACAGTATGGTAGGAAATCAAAGAAAGTATTACATTATTCCCAAAAGTGTCTAATAAGCATGGTGAATTACAAAGAACATTTGGATAATAGTGCCTCATATAAACCTGTATTTTATATTATACGTGTTGAAAGTAAATATATATTCAATCGCTTTTTGACAGACTGCACTCGAAATCTTGGCAGATAAATGAAGCTGAGGCCGATATTAATCATTAATTCAAAAGGTGGCCTACCGGTATTTGGTAAAAAAAAAACATGTATGTATTTATTCTACAAATAATACTTTTATGCTTGAATGCTTTGGTTTATCTATTTGGCTTTAATTATTTTAATTAAATGGATAATTCACGTTCATTAGTTTCATCTGTTCATTAAAAGACAGACACAGATCTATAAAGAGGGCAAGGTTTGTATAAAACATCAGGCAGCTGTGGACGAATCTGGCCTTGCATGCTAAATGAATAGGTGGTCTGAGGAAAGGAAGCATGCAGGTGCCTTATCAAGAGGAGGATAGAGGTTAGATAGCTAACACAGAACAGGGTAGCAGGAAGACCCAGGTTTCTTTTAAAGCCAGGGCTATTCTTTGGTACAACGAGCATCAATAAATGGAAGCTGTCTCTAAGGGGGTCAACAACACCGAATTATATTTTAATCTCTTCAAATTAATTTCAGCTGGAGAAGACACTCAAAATCATACACATTGTTGATTTTTTTTTGCTTATATCATTGCTCATTTGCATATCAAAGCATGTGCATGACGATACCATATACCAAATTTGAATTTACTATTGACGTTGCCCCACTGTAGATGGTGATTCCATCCGTATTGTATCCTACTGCAGTCTCCAACACACCACAGTATATCACATAACACAAACAAAAACATCCATCCATCCCTCACACACATGCACACAGGGAAATGAACGCACACATGTACGCCAGCCTGCAGAACAAGCCCGTGTAGCTAGAAACGATAGACCAGGCAGTCCCACGGTTGATCCCTCTCCTCAAGTCCCCATACTGTTTCCCTGAGCTTAGGGGACTCAATGTTTTCTCCCTCATCTTAAGTGAGTTTATTCAAGTGTAGTCAATGTTTTTCTTCCTGAAAGACTAGCAGGGGAGAGGAACAGGAGTAAATGCAGCCACACATTCACAGCGAGCAGGGCAGGCAGCCCAGAGGACACGTTTAGTAATCCCACCAATGATGTCCGTGGCCCAGTGATGGCTACCAGCCCTACAAATACCCACAGACCCTCAATCCATTTTTATTGTATTCGGGCTGCAGTGTTGTATTTCCTGCCTACTCTTAGCACCACACACACACTACACTCGGAAACAAAAATCCATAATATCGATTGGCCAGTGTCACCACAATTATTCTTTTGAAACAGCCATTGAAAACAAATTACATCTGCACTGCGTTTTCATCCGATTGCTCCGGGTGAGCAATGCTCACTCCCCCCTTGCCGACCAACCCCTCCCTCCAGCTTTACCACCTTTAGCACTGTGTGGCTAACGACTGCGCTGGCCGGGTTGTATGTGGGGGGTGTCGGGTCTGCAGAGAGGGGGGGGATCTGGGGAAATGCTCTGAGAGAGGTACTTAAGGGTAACAAAAGCTTAAATGAGTGACAAATTAGTAAACAACTAGAAAATAGGAACGGTGTGTTTTGTCAAATAAATTAAAATCATATGTGATTTGACAGATGCTGTGTAAACAACCAGCATAGACTAGGAGTGAAAGTTTACTGACGGGCCCTTCACAACAACGCAGAGAGAAGAATAAGAAATAACAACACAAGGAATAATGAAGTGATAATGTCAGAGAAGCCGGTGTTTGGAGGATATATTGGCACGGGGGTTGCCAAACACCGGCTTTATACTATTTTCATTAAAAACTTTATTTTGATGAATTTATTCATACTATTTCATCCTTCCACGGATATAGTCCCGACACAAATCTAGGGTTGCTACCCGAGCTGGCTGGTCGTTCGTATTATCGGTTCGGTTACCAAAGACGCGACCCAGTCGTTCAGTCTTTTTCTTCTGTATATATGGACATGACACAGTCGTTTGTTCTAAATGCTCCATTGCCATACTGGCTGGCAACGTTCTTATCCCTTGCTTGCTAGCTTGCCAACTTACGGCTAACTTACAGTCATGTCAAACAGTGCAGCCAGAAAACAACAACGAAGTAGCTGCATTTGCATTTGTTTAAAAACCTCTCTGGGGTAGGCGGGACGCTTGCGTCCCACATGGCCAATAGCCAGGGAAAATGCAGAGCGCCAAATTCAAATACATTTCTATAAAAATCGAACTTTCATTAAATTACACATGCAAGATAGCAAGTTAAAGCTACACTTGTTGTAAATCCAGCCAACATGTCAGATTTCAAAAAGGCTTTTCGGCGAAAGCATAATATGCTATTATCTGATGACAGCACAACAGTAAACAATGAGAGAGTAGCATATTTCAACTCTGCAGGTGCGACACAAAACGCAGAAATAAAATATAACTCATGCCTTACCTTTGACGAGCTTCTTTTGTTGGCACTCCTATATGTCCCATAAACATCAGAAATGGTCCCTTTGTTTGATTAATTCCGTCGATATATATCCAAAATGTCCATTTATTTGGCGCGTTTGATCCAGAAAAACACCGCTTCCAACTTACACAACGTCGCTACAAAATATCTCAAAAGTTACCTGTAAACTTTGCCAAAACATTTCAAACTACTTTTGTAATACAACTTTAGGTATTTCTAAACGTATATAATCGATCAAATTGAAGATGGGATGATCTGTGTTCAATACAGGAGCAAAACAAACTGACGCTACTTTTCTGGTTACCCGCCTCTATCAAAAGGTACACATGAAGTAACGTTAGTTCTGAACTATGGTACTTCTTCATTACACAAAGGAAAAACCTCAAACAATTTATACAAACTGGTGACATACAGTGGAAGCGGTAGGAACTGCAGGAAAGTCAATTAGAATTCTGGATTCCCCATGAAAAACTATTGAAAAAACAATGACTTCAAAACAAACCAAATCTGAATGGTTTGTCCTCAGGGTTTCGCCTGCTAAATAAGTTCTATTATATTTACAGACATGATTCAAACAGTTTTAGAAACTTCAGAGTGTTTTCTATCAAATACTACTAATAATATGCATATATCAGGATCTGGGACAGCGTAGGAGGCAGTTCAGTTTGGGTATGCTATTTATCCAAAAGTGAAAATGCTGCCCCCTACCCCAAACAGGTGAAGCTGTTTTCTAGTGACATTTATTTGGATACATCCATAACAATGAGCTAATGATGCGCAAATACACCTGGCATAGAACGGGGGCCCTCTCGTCAGGACACAGATAGCCAACAACACAGCAAACACAAACTGAAGCAGGAAAGACTTCAAACTACCTGCACATCCTTTCGTTTGACCCTTTTATCTATTGATAGTTCTTTGTATATATCCATAAAAATGATGCTGATTCATGATTTCAACTGGCTGAGAAAAGCTCCCTGCCTGTCTGTCTCATCCTGACACCTGACACATTCATTACTATGGGACAGCTGGAGATCAAATTTGAATATTGAAATCATGTTAAATGTCAGAGAGACAGACAGCAAGGTTTATATAAATATCTAGTGTTGAAAACTAAATGTTAGTTTAAAACAAATGTGAGATAATGTCAAGATGATATTCATAATGTAGATCAAGTTTATAAATTGCCTGGCTGGGCTGATGAGACTGTGGATTGCGCAGTCAGATGTAACAGCGTAAACAGGCATTGTAACGTCATAGATTTAGCCGGTGATAACTTGTGGAATAGACACCAGCTAGAATTAGATTTTAACCAATCAACATTCAGGATTAGACCCACCTGTTGTAAAAATACACAATGAGTAATGATAACAAGCATTTCGCTACACTCGTATTAACATGTGTATGTGACAAATAAATGTGATTTGATTTGATTTTAACATGTCTATATACACGTAGTGCCAGTACTGAGTTAATGTGCAGGGATATGAGGTACTTGGAAATATATGTACATATAGGTAGGGTTAAAGTGACCAAGCAACAGGATATATAATAAATAGCAAAAGCAGCATACAGTGCATTCGGAAACTATTCAGACCCCTTGACTTTCTACCTGCAAAAGTGTCAATACAGGAATAAGATTGAATCTTACTACACTTGCTCGGACACTCGTCAGATGTGGCAGGGCATGCAAACTATTACAGACGACAAAGGGAAACACAGCAGTTAGCTGCCAAGTGACACAAGCCTTGCCTCAGTGGCAAGCAACACTGAGGCATGCATGAGAGCATCAGCTGTTCTGGATGACTGTGTGAGTGATCACGCTCTCCCTGCCGATGTGAGTAAGACCTTTAAACAGGTCAACATTTACAAGTCTGCGGGGCCAGACGGATGTCTACACTGACATTTTCAACCTGTCCCTGACCGAATCTGTAATTTCAACATGTTTCAAGCAGACCACCACAGTCCTTGTGCCCAAGAACACTAAGGTAACCTGCAGAAAAGACTACCGACCCATAGCACACATCTGTTGCCATGAAGTGCTGGTCGTGGCTCACATCAACACCATTATCCCAGAAACCCTAAACCCACTGCAATTTGCATACCGCCCCAATAGATCTAAAGATGATGCAATCTCTATTGCACTCCACACGGCCCTTTCCCACCTGGCCAAAGGAACACCTATGTGAGAATGTTATTCATTGACTACAGCTCAGTGTCCAACACCATAGTGCCATCAAAGCTCATGACTAAGCTAAGGACCCTGGGACTTAACACCTCCCTCTGCAACTGGATCCTGGACTTCCTGACGGACCACCCCCAGGTGGTAAGGGTAGATAACAACACATCTGCCACGCTGATCCTCAACACAGGGGCCCCTCAGGCGCACATGCTCAGTCCCTTCCTGTACTCCCTGTTCACCCATGACTGCAACGCCAACACCATCATTAATTTTGCCAACGACACAACAGTGGTAGGCCTGATCACAGACAAGATGAGACAGCCTATAGGCAGGAGGTAAGAGACCTTGCAGTGTGGTACCAGAATAACAACCTCTCCCTCAACATGATCAAGACAAAGGAGATGATTGCAGACTACAGAAAAAAGGAGGACCGAGCATGCCCCCATTCTCATTGACGGGGCTGTAGGGGAGTAGGTTGAGACCTTCAAGTTCCTTGGTGTCCACATCACCAACAAACTATCATGGTCCAAACACACCAGCAGTCGTGAAGAGGGCACTAAAATGCCTATTCCCCTTCAGGAGACTGAAAACATTTGGCATGGGTCCTCAGATCCTCAAAAAGTTCTACATCTGCACCATCGCGAGCACCCTGACTAGTTGCATCATCGCCTGGTATGGTAACTGCTCTGCCTCCAACCGCAGGGCACTACAGAGAATAGTGTGTATGGCCCAGTACATCACTGGGGCCAAGCTTCTTGCCATCCAGGACCTCTATACCAGGCAGGTTCAGAGGAAGGCCATAAAAATGTACAGACTCCAGCCAACCTAGTCATAGGCTGTTCTCTGTATACCACATGACAAGCGGCACTAGAGCGCCAAGTCTAGGTCCAAATAGCTTCTTAACAACTTCTACCCACAAGCCATTAGACTTCTGAACATCTAGTCAAATGGCTACCCAGACAATTTACATTGTCCCCACCCCCTATTTTTAAGCTGCTGCTATTCTTTATTATACATGCATGGTCGCTTTACCTCTAGTTACATGTACATATTACCTCAATTACCTGGACTAACCTGTGCCCCTGCACATTAACTCGATACCAATACCCCCTGTCTATAGCCTTGCGACTGTTATTTTATTGTTGCTCCTTAATTATTTGTAATCTTTCCATTTTTTTCTTCTTATATTTTACTTACATTTTCATTTATACATTTTTTACTTAAGTTTATTTGTAAAACAAATGTTTGCTCATTTTAATATTTTGTGTATTATTAATTTATTTTGTAATATTTTAAAATTATATATATTCTTAAAACTGCATTGTTGTTTAAGGGCTTGTAAGTAAGCATTTCCCTGTAAGGTACCTGTTGTATTTGGCGCTTGTGACAAATACAATTTGATTTGATTTGATTTTGGAGCTCTGTCAGAGTGACCATCAGGTTCCTTGGTCACCTCTCTTCTCCCCCATTGACTCACTTTAGACGGGCAGACAGCTCTAGGAAGAGTCTTGGTGGTTCAATGCTGTACAATATTTTTTGGTACCCATCCCCAGATCTGAGCCTCGACACAATCCTGTCTCGGAGCTCTACGGACAATTCCTTCGACATCATGGCTTGGTTTTTTCTCCGTCAACTGTGGGACCTTATATAGACAGGTGTGTGTGTGCCTTTACAAATCATGTCCAATCAATTCAATTTACTACAGGTGGACTCCAATCAAGTTGTAGAAACATCTCAAAGATGATCATTGGAAACTCTCATAGAAAAGGGTCTGAATACTTATGTAAACAACGTATTTCAGTTTTAAATGTTTTATACATTTGCAAACATTTCTAGTAACCTGTTTTCACTTTATCATTATGGATTGTGTGTAGATTGATGAGGATTTCAATTGTTTTGATATGTTTTAGAATAAGGCTGTAACATAACAAAATGTGTAAAAAATCAAGGGGTCTGAATATTTTCCGAATGTGCTGTAATGTGGTGAAAAAAAGCTGTTCAGGGTCGTGTTGGTTCCAGACTTGTCGGTACCGCTTGTCAGGGATGGCTAGTCTTTGACAAATGTCTTTGACAAAGTTTAGTTTATTTTATTTTTACAGGGACAGGCCATTTCGTTTCTGACGGTTTTAGCCAGCCTGGTATTTTCAGAGCAGTCCCTGGATGGCAATATAGACAATAGGACAGAAACTAGCAACATAGGACAAGCAAGCCAGACAGTGAGGTCCTGATGGCAGGGACTGCACCTGCACCGTACGCTCTACCCTCTGTAGTGCCTTGTGGTCGGATGCCAAGCAGTTGCCAAACCAAGCGGTGATGCAGCCAGTCAAGATGTTCTCAATGGTGCACCTGTAGAACTTTGTTAATTCCATAGTGATGTGGAGACCGAGGTGCTTGAAGCTCTCGACACGCTCCACTATAGCCCCAACGATGTGGATGGGGGTGTGCTCAGCCCTCCATTTCCTGTGTTCTACGATCAGCTCCTTTGTCTTGCTGACATTGAGGGAGAGGTTGTTGTCCTGGTGTGTGTGTGTGTGTGTGTGTGTGTGTGTGTGTGTGTGTGTGTGTGTGTGTGTGTGTGTGTGTGTGTGTGTGTGTGTGTGTGTGTGTGTGTGTGTGTGTGTGTGTGTGTGTGTGTGTGTGTGTGTGTGTGTGTGTGTGTGTGCAGGATACTGAAGCTGCAATTACCTGGTTGGTTTCCTCTTTCACTTATTAGAGAATATATCAGTGACAAGAGCATCAAAGACACAGAGAAAGCTAATAGAATTAGCTATCTGGTACCATTTCTCATGGTTTAGAACTGAGTCATGGCTGACTACTCACTGGTAAGTTTTATTGAACAGTGTTCTGTGTGTTCAATTATAAAAAATGTTGCCAGTAAATTATTAATAACATTTGATGGGTTTGAACAAAGCACTTCTGATTAAAGTTGTGCATAATTCCTACGGATATCAAATAAAACACTTTGCATTATACACTCTTAGAAAAAAGGGTTCAGAAAGGGTTCTCCAGGTAGAACCGCTTTTGGTTGCAGGTAGAACCATTTGGAAAGGGAGTGGAAATTCCAGTCCTCGAGGGCCTGATTGGTGTCATAGTTTCGCCCCAGCTCCAGCCAACACACCTGACTCCAATAATCACCTAATCACGATCTTCAGTTTAGAATGCAATTTGATCAATCAGCTGTGTTAGCTAGGGATGGAGAATAAGTGTGACACCAATCAGGTCCTCAAGGACTGGAGTTGCCCACCCCTGCCCTAAAGGGTTCTACCTGGAACCAAAAGGGTTCTTCTGTGGGGACAGCCAAAGAACCCTTTAACGTTCTAGATAGCACCTTTTTTTCTCCAAAAGTGTACATCCTGTTCCATTCTGTTCTATGTATTTCAATGCAGCAGATAATAAATGCTTTTGCACGTTCAATGGAAAGGAAAATTAGAAATATATGTGATCATATATGTGACGGTACGATGGTCTTGGATAAAAGCACCAGTGTTTTAAATACCACATGAATATTGTTTCACATGTTCTTGAGACAGAAAACTTGTCCCATCAACATGTAAAATGGAAACTGCCAAAAATATACCACCGGTCAAAAGTTTGGACACACCTACTCATTCTTTATTTTTACTATTTTCTACATTGTAGAATAATAGTGAAGACATCAAAACTATTAAATAACACATATAGAATCATGTAGTAAGCAAAAAAGTGTTAAAGAAAAATATATGTTATATTTGAGATTATTCCCATAGCCACACTTTGCCTTGATGGCAGCTTTGCACACTTTTGGCATTCTCTCAACCATCTTCGTGAGGTAGTCACCTGGAAAGCATTTCAAATAACAGGAGTGCCTTCTTAAAAGTTATTTTGTGGAATTTCTTTCCTTCTTAATTAATGTGTTTGAGACAATCAGTTGTGTTGTTACAAGGTAGGGGGGTATACAGAAGATAGCCATATTTGGTAAATGACCAAGTCCAAATTATGGCAAGAACAGCTCAAATAAGCAAAGAGAAATGTCAGTCCATCATTACTTTAAGACATGAAGGTCAGTCAATACAGAACATTTCAAGAACTTTGAAAGTTTCTTCAATTGCAGTCGCAAAAACGAGCGCTATCATCTTTGCTGGTCTGCTTAGAACATGTTGGTATTACAAACACAGACAGGGAGAGTTTGAAAATGTCAGTGAAGACACTTGCCAGTTGGTCAGCGCATGCTTGCAGTACACGTCCTGGTATTCCATCTGGCCCTGTGGCCTTGGGAATGTTGACCTGTTTAAAGGTCTTACTCACATCGGCTGCTGAGAGTGTAATCACACAGTCTTCCCAGATCGGCTGGTGCTCTCATGCATGTTTCAGTGTTATTTGCCCCTGCCACATCCGACGAGCTTCAGAGCCGGTGTACTACAATTCAATCTTAGTCCTGTATTGACAGTTTGATGGTTTGTCAGAGGGCATAACGGGATTTCTTATAAGCTTCCGGGTTAGAGTCCCGCCACTTGAAAGTGGCAGCTCTAGCCTTTAGCTCAGTGCAGATTCTGCCTGTAATCCATGGCTTTTGGTTGGGGTATGTACGTACGGTCACTGTGGGAACGATGTCATCGATGCACTTTTTGATGAAGCCAATGACTGATGTGGTGTACTCCTCAATGCCATCAGAAGAATCCCGGAACATATTTCACTCTGTGCTAGCAAACCAGTCCTGTAGCTTAGCATCTGCTTCATCTCACAACTTTTTTATTGATCTAGACACCGGAGCTTCCTGCTTCAATATTTGCTTATACGCAGGAATCAGGAGGATAGAATTATGGTCAGATTTGCCAAATGGAGGGTGAGGGAGATTTTTGTATGCATCTCTGTGTGTGGTGTATAGTTGGCCCAGAGTTATTTTCCTTCTGGTTGCACATTTAACATGCTGATAGAAATTTGGTAGAAAGGATTTAAGTTTCCCTGCATTAATGTCCCCGGCCACTAGAAGCGCCGCCTCTGGGTGAGCGTTTGTTGCCAGCCTCTGACTGTGGTGGTATGTTAACAGCTACAAAGATTACAGATGAAAACTCTTTTGGTAGGTAGTGTGGTCAACGGCTTATCATGAGAAACTCTACCTCAGGCGAGCAATAGCTAGAGACTTCCTTAGGTATCGTGCACCAGCTGTTTTTTTACAAAAATGCATAGACTGCTGCCCCTTGTCTTACCAGACACCTCTGTTCAATCCTGCCGGTACATCGTATAACCAGCCAGCTGTGTGTTGATATTGTTGTAGTTCAGCCACGACTCCATGAAGCATAAGATGTTACAGTTTTTAATGTCCCTACGAATTCTCAGATGACAGCCCGCCCTTCGGTCCCTCTTTCTCCGCCTCCTCTTCACGCAGATCACGCGGATCTGGGCCTGTTCCCGAGGAAGCTGTATTTCATTCGTGTTGGGCTCGTCAGAGTCGTGAAAGAAATAAAGGGAATCCGTTAGTCTGTAGTGAGTAATCAGAAAAACCCTTGAAAAACCCTTGAATGAGTATGTGTTCTAAAACTTTTGACCGGTATTGTACATTTTCAGATTGATCATTTGTGATCCTCTGTGTGTTTATACAATATGTCCATTACCAATATGCATACATTTAGAACAGCATACACGGATAAAGGTTATGTTTTTCTACATTATTTCTACGTTACATGTAACAAACCCCTCTGCCAAGTTCTGGTAGCTTCCCTTTAGCAGCAGTTTGGTGGTTCGACAGTTCTACCTGACAAAATAGAGGGGTGGGGGGGAGAATACAACTAATGTCAAGTGAATAGTGTTGATAATTAATCCTGTCTGGGCCTCCCCAGCCAGGCGGTAGGGTTGGAGGCACAATCCCTTTTGTAAGCTTTGACCACACAAGTCACCACGCTGGCCCTCCTGCAGCAGGGAAACGCCAACTTTGGAGTATTAAGAAAACCAATAGCCTTGTTGACATGAACATGGGAGCCTAACCCCCGCAGCCTCCTCATATGAAGCATTGATTTTTCTGTCTGGGTGCAGCGCTAAAGCCATTCATTCTTTATGGGCAGCAAGACTCACTGGGCCTGGCCAAATTCTCCATCTTACCTTGAGGGTAACACTTGAGGATTACTCAAACCCCCTGCCCGCCCCAGACATGATTTGTGTTAGGCCTGGATCATGGGGGGGGGGGGGTAAACGTCTTGGCTGCTTTGGACTGGGGCTGACCTCCATAACCTTTGGGGGCCAGAGGTCTGTTATTCACAAAGTGGGGGTCTCAGTAGGTAGCACAGCACAACAACACTCCTGCTTGTGCTTACATGGCCAAATTAATTCAATTATCACCTTAATTCTCTCAGATATATATACACACACACACACACACACACACACACACACACACACACACACACACACACACACACACACACACACACACACACACACACACATGAAACAGACGTTCTGTGCATCCACAAACTCTTGTGCTTACATGCATCTATCTCTCTCTCTCTCTCTCTCTCTCTCGCTGTCTCTCTCATAGTTTCAAATATGTTTGAGTATGAATGTTACATTAATATAATTTATCTGAAGTGAACATCTTTGTTTTAATAACAGTCCTGAAGTAGTTTAAATCACTAGATAAATAATGCATGTATCGGCTGTAACAGTCTTTCCCAGTTTTCTTATTGAGCCGTGCGGCGCATGGCATATGGCAGCTTTGAGTTCTCTTTCAATGGCAGAAAAAAAGCATTAGAGAGATTTGAAGTGATTGGCGGGCACTGAGGGCCCTAGGCCACACATTTAAATACTAATCTCCATTCAGTCACATTACAGGCACAAGTAATTTCTATAAATGAAAGGGTCATAAACTCAGAATTTAAACCTAAGTTTGTCTTTGTTTAGTTTGTTCAATTCTGGTGGTGCTCCGTTGACTGTAGTTTCTAGTCCAATTAAATCTTGATAAGGAAGATGGTTTCCATTATTAACCAGAGTGGTTAGTTTGCATCAGAATCCTTAGTGTGCTAGAAAATGCATTGTTCCTTATTAAGTTTGAAAATGAGAGGTGAAAACTGGTAGGAAGAACCTGAGAGAAGGACAAGGAATTTGTGTAAACAAAGTAATAAGTCTTTCAAGGGTTGATTAACCAAGCCCACAAAGAGAAATTCAGAATATATATATAATTATTTGGACTGTCATACAGAGGCGAATGTATTTGACAAGATCCGTATGAGATATGATGCAATAACAGAATATATTAAATAGGAAAAAAATTGCTTGGCTTGAATAGCAGTAGGACATTAGGGAAGGAACGATATTAGAACAACACAATTATAACGCTTTCCCCAGGACACGCTGTTAGCGTTTCTGATGCATTAGTGGGCCTTAGCTAACAAAGATTTTTTTTTTATAGCGCAGCAGATTTTCAAAGCACCAGTTGTACCCAATATCATTAAATATGTATATAACTTTCCTTCAACATGACAAGTGTTTGGTTGTAGAAAAGATGTGCCGTTAGCTGGGAAGGGAAGCATCTTGCTGTTTTATTTGGATTGCTCTCCCCTCTTGCTCCCCCCTCTCTCTATTTCTCCCTCTCTTTCTCTGGTACAGTGTGCTCTCTCTTTTCTTCTCTCTCTCTCCCACTGTCTTTCAGCCTTTTCTCCAGCCATCAACTCTCCAGCTGAAAGATGTACCCATTACAGAGTGGCAGTTTGACACACAATGACCTGTCAGAACATTCATCTCGAAATGTTTTACTTTAGCAGGGAGCAAAAACAGAGCAGAAAATAAGCAAGTTGTTTCAAGGCCTTGGAATAAGATCAAAGACTCGCTGGCACCCACGGACACTGGGCCTTTGATTTACAGTGGATCTGTCAAATGGTGATTAGACTGGGCAAATGCTTAAAAACCTGAGCATTCACCGCTGCAACAGCAACACCATTCCACCATTATAACCCACAGCCCAAAACTGTCAGCACACAACATACATTGTTCTTGTCAGAATTCAGCTGTCTACAAACTCTATAGTGGGTTGGTGGTTGAGTTGTTAAACAGGCCTACAAAGTTACTTCCCGGAAGTAGTACGCAGAGAAATATATGGCAAATAAAACGCAAAAGTGTGACTGTTAGTAATGTGTTCACCAGAATACCATTTGCCTGACCCTCAATGCTGATTGACATGATTAATTACTAGCTTGCTTTGGGACGTTCTGGCTCGGACAAGGCTTACTTGTCAACACACTATCACAGATTATTGTGAAATAGGCACAATTTACTTCTTAAAAATTGTGTGACAGGCATTTGAAAAAGTCGTTATATTTTATGTCTACTACACAATTTTCTACATACCGCATTCGTGTCCAGTACACCATTTTTCCTGTCCACCGTATGATTTTATTTATAATGCATTTGTGTGTAGTACACAATTTTCTGTTGTGGCTAACGTTAGCTAGGTTAGCTACTTGGCTAACATTAGCTAGGTTAGCTACTAGGCTAACGCTAGCTAGGTTAGCTACTTGGCTGACGTTAGCTAGGTTAGTTACTAGGCTAACGTAGGCTAGGCTAGGTGTTAAGTTTAGAGTTAGGGGTTAAGGTTAGTCTCAAAGGTTAGGTATGAGGGTTAACATGATAGCTAAGTAGTTAAAAGGTAGCAAGTAGTTGAAAAGTTGCTAATTAGATCAAATGCTATTTAGAAAAGTTGTACATCATTCGGACACATAACGTTTGGTTGCTAGACCTTTGCATTATGCATCCTCCCATCCTCCCTGATCAATCTCCCTCCTATCGTTTCTGTCTTAAGTAACCTATTGCCTTTCATCCTTGATTGAAATTCACTGTACACAAACTCCTACAAAAAAGATTTGCAGATTTGAAACTGCAGTAAAAGTGCAGTGACTGTGGTATTTTGGACACAGTAATTGCAGAATAACTGCTGTGATCAGAGGTTGAACTTCAGCTATACTGCACTTAAAACAAGATGGCGCCGACAGAGATGGTGGCCTCGCTTCAGGTCCTTAGGAAACTTATGCAGTTTTTTTTTGTATTCATTTAAGTATTATTTCTTACATTGTTAGCCCAGGAAATCTCAAGTGTTATTACACACAGCCGTGAAGAACTATTGGATACAAAAACAATGACAACTTACCAACATTACAACCAGGAGTACGTCTTTTCCGAAGTGGATCCTTTGTTCGGACCTCCACCCTGGACATGGGATCTTATCCCAGAGGCCGACCCAAAACAATGCGGTCGCCGCATCCCTAGCCAGAGCATGCACAGACCAGCTGGCTGGTGTGTTTACGGATATATTTAATCAATCCCTATCCCAGTCTGTTGTCCCCACATGCTTCAAGATGTCCACCATTGTTCCTGTTCCCAAGAAAGCTAAGGTAACTGAACCAAATGACTGTCACCCCATTGCACTCACTTCTGTCATCATGAAGGGCTTTGAGAGACTAGTCAAGGAGCATATCACCTCCACCCGACCTGATACCCTAGACCCACTCCAATTGGCTTACCACCCCAATAGGTCCACTGACGATGCAATCGCCATCACACTGCACACTGCCCTACCCCATATGGACAAGAGGAATAGCTATGTAAGAATGCTTTTCATTGACTACCAACAATGACGAGAGGGAGAAGGTGAGGGCCCTCGGAGTGTGTTGTCAAGAAAATAACCTAACCTCAACGTCAACAAAACTAAGGAGATGATTGTGGACTTCAGGAAACAGCAGAGGGAGCATCCACATCGACAGGGACAGTAGTGGAGAAGGTGGAAAGTTTGAAGTTTGTCAGCGTACACATCACGAACAAACTGAAATGGTCCACCTACACAGACAGCGTGGTGAAGAAGGCGTAACAGTGCCTCTTCAACCTCAGGAGGCTGAAGAAATTTGGCTTGTCACCTGAAACACTCACAAACTTTAACACATGCACAATCGAGAGCATCCTGTCGGGCTGTATCACCACCTGGTACGGCAACTGCACCACCCTTAACCACAAGGGTAGTGCGGTCTGCACAAAGCATTACCGGGGACAAACTACCTGCCCTCCAGGACACCTACAGCACCCAATGTCACAGGACGGCCAAAAAGATAATCAAGGACAAACACCACCTGAGCCACTGCCTGTTCACCCTGTTATCATCCAGAAGGCGAGGTCAGTACAGGTGCATCAAGATTGAAAAACAGCTTCTATCTCAAGGTCATCAGACTGTTAAACAGCCACCACTAACATAGAGAGGCTACTGTCAACATTCAGACTCAAATCTCTGGCCACTTTAATAAATGGACTTAATAAAGGTATCACTAGTCACCTTATATAACACCACTTTAATTTACATTTACATTTAAGTCATTTAGCAGACGCTCTTATCCAGAGCGACTTACAAATTGGTGCATTCACCTTATGACATCCAGTGGAACAGCCACTTTACAATAGTGCATCTAAATCTTTTAGGGGGTGAGAAGGATTACTTATCCTATCCTAGGTATTCCTTAATAATGTTTACACATCCTACATTACTCATCTCATATGTATTTACTGTTCTATACCAACCAGTGCATCTTGCCTATGCCTATCATTAGTCACTTTAAATAAAGTTTACATATCCAACATTTCTCATCTCATATGTATATACTGTTCTATACCATCTACTGCATCTTGCAATGGCCGCACGGCCATCGCTCATCCATATATATTCTTATTCATCCCTTACATTTGTGTGTATTAGGTTGTTGCTGTGTATTTGTTAAATTACTTGTAAGATATTACTGTACAGTCGGAACTAGAAGCACAAGCATTTTGCTTCACTCGCATTAACATCGGCTAACCATGTGCATGTGACCAATACAATTTGATTTGATTTGACTCTGACTGCAGTTACACTGCAAAATTACTGCAGTAAAAAAACAGTGTTATTTTGGACATAGTATTTGCATCCTACTGTAGTTATACTGCACTCTAACTACAGTTATGCTCTAGTGTACTGCAGTTATACTGCATTCTGACTGCAATTTTTTTCGTAAGGGAAATCATGTGGTGGACACGGATTTGTTTGTGTGTCTGTCATGAATTTTGCATAAGTGATTCGTATCTATTTCCTGTTCATTTGTGATAGTGCGTTGTACTTGCTCACTTAGACTACTTACTTAGTAGCTAGCTAGCTAAAGTTTGTAGTTTGCTGCCGTGATCAAGCTAGCAATTCAAGGGGGAAAGAAAGCTAGCTTGTAGCTAGAGCTTAGTGCTCCCGTGAAATGTCTAATGTTTTCCAGAACCCACTTTCTGGATTTGATTGAATGCTGGCCTAGTACCAAAATATATCTTCTTATATGATATACCCACAGTTTAGTTTTTAGAACATTATTGGTTTAAACATGGGAATGATGTAAATCCCCTCTATCTGTGCATTCCGAGTTCATAATGGCTGTGCTGAGCTCATGATGTGAGTTGTGTGGGTTCAGGTGTCATGTTCTCCAGAGCCCCCTTCACACTTTATTGAGTCTTATGGAGACTTGATTCACATGTGATGCTGGTCATCAGTCACCGCCCACACCTCCTCCACATACATCAACTCCTCCCACAGTGTGCCATGCACCGATTCCCTAACCTTACAACCACAAGGCTCTGTGTCATTCCATGGAGAAAACAACTGACCACACATTTTACCATAGAATAGGCTACACATCCCCAGAGTATAAGAGATTAAGCAATGATAGAGCTGGTTTCTTTGTTCTTAGTGGTACACATTGCCAAGTGTGATTTCAAAAAAGTGCAGTGCCGGCATCTTCTTCTTTTTTTAAAGAATGTCTTTCGAAATACTGCGTATTTCCCCCAAGCATGCTGTGATAAAAATGTACATTGCGTTTTCTCTCACTGTAACAGAGTTTGGAAGGTAGGGGCTATCTGCGTTCTTTAGGATGAATATCCCGGGGCAGGCCCTATCTGAAATATGCAGTGCCCAGCATGTTTTGTTTTTTTAAATGAATTGCGTCTTCCTTGAGTCGTGCATCTCCCAAAGCGTTCCTGTGATCAACATCTGCATCACGTTCCCACTGTGTCCAGGAAAAGTAAAATAGCAAACAGAACAATCTATTGTGCTGCAGGTTCAGTTCAGTGTCTGATTAAAAATGCAAGCTGTGCTATTCCACGGTGGAGAGAAACAAACGCACTGCAGGGCATTGCACTCAAAAGAATCAGCGCAATGCAAATAGAACCAACGTGAATGGAACTGTTTAACATCCTGTCCTGGCACATACTCAGTGGGGTTTACTGCATAAAACATCCCCAAAGATTATACTAGTATTTTATTGCGTTTAACTATTCAAATGCCATCTGCAGATATCTTCTTTTAGTTTGTTGTTATCTGAAGAGCCCTTTTCATATGATAAGTAGCTCGCTGTCAATGCTTTCATCTTTCTTTGTTGCCTCTGTTTCTTATTGTCTTGCTTTAACGTTAACAGAGTGATCACGCCAGCATTGAAGAGTACAGTTCCTTTAGTTTGAGCTGTATAATAACCAGGATCATTGTGTATCGCAGAGCACCTCATTAAACTATGCTTATGTACTACAGTGACCTCGAAACTATTGACAAAGAAATCAATGACACAAAGTTAATCATATCACTTGCATAATTCCCTGTGCTAAACCGCGTCCAACGTTCTGTTCGGAGATAGGGAGGATAGACACAGACAAAAATAACTGTTTTGCAGTGGATAAATTGTTGATACAGCATGACAGAATCCTATGCCTTAATCTTAATTTTTTTGTAAATCTTTGTAAATCTAATTTTACATGAACAAATTAACGTGAAATAAGCTCTTGAATTAAGATGCCATGCTGGTAAATAAGGAACAAAAAAAATGTGGGGCTTGAAAGTAGCATTAAAGCCCCACTGTCGAGTGTCAACAAACTGCTCTTTCAAATCCCTTCTAAGTGAATTACGTGTACGCTTTGAGAAGGACGCTTTTTTTTCTTCCAGCAGGCCACTGAACCTTTTCTACTCCCCGTATGCACCAGCAAACATGCTGATACAATTTAAAGGTCATGTTCTTTTCCTGCTGACAGGGGCCTTTCAAAAACTTTGATGAGGGGGTCCCTCCAAAGGATAGCACTGTAGCACGGTCCGCTTTACGGAAAAGGAATTAAGCTTTGCATCAAGCTGGTGTCAGGTCAATCATGCAAACAGATTAGAAAACGAAATAACAGACCAGACTGTGGTGCCATATGACAGACACACTGCAAGCTTTGGCAATGAAAATAATGAACGACTGATTTCTGGTACAGGCAGTAATAATACATATACGTACAGTAGCAAGCGGATGGGTGGCCGTTAGGGACAAAAAGGGTGAACAAATAGTACATGTTACGAATGCTTAGAGATCTCTGTCTCATATTGTCTTGCTTTCATTTGACTGCTGTCAGAATTATTTCATATTGAGAGCTAAAAACCCATTTGGCAAACATCACCTCAGGGTTGAGATAGTTTAACATCCATCCATGAATATTTATTTCAAGACGAATTCTGAAGATATTTAACTGTTCTATAAAGGGGAGTAATGAAATGCATGGTAACATTATTCTGCTTGGTTTTTACAATGTATTTTAACAACCTGCCAGACACATTCAGAAATAATGTCTTCCACCGTGCTAGGCTTTAAGGTTAGGAGACGTAAAGAACCTGAGAAAGGGTAGAGTAACTTGTGTGTGGATGTCTGTGTGTATGTTGTCTGTGTGTGCCTATAGTGGATGACTCTCAGTAGACAGTTCCTCTCCACTCTCTTGTTTTAAAAGGCAACAATAATGGCCAGTAAGGATGGCCTTAAGAGACTCTGGCATGTTGATGCCTGACGCACAAAGGTCATTGATTCCAGGGCCTTATCCTTTTTTAACAATTCGTCTGGATTTTGGCATTTTGTGAACACACACAGGACAGCTCTCCGACAAGCCGACCTTGACAGCGAATTGGATAAATAAACCTTCAATTTAGGCCTCTCCTCTCTCTGCGCGCCTGCCCGGCAGCACGTCCCACCGGGAGCCTTCACCTATCCATATCGTTCAACCACCGGTTCGACTTCCCTGCGCAGGCATGTTGGCAAGCTGCCCTGAGCCTGTGACAAACACAGCCTTAAAGATAAGCTAACAGCCCTCTCGCTCCAGTCAAAGTCAATCTTGCCCGCATTGAGAATGTAATGCCAATTCCATCTCTCAACCCGTCCATCCGAGGATTCCTCTCTTTGACCCCCCCCTTCCAACTATCACCACCATTTCCCCAACCCACAAACACATACACATGTTCACCCCCCTCCCCCATCGACCCATCAGCCCCCTCCCTGATCTCCCCCATCCCAGGAGGCACCGGGAGTGAGAGCATCACTCCATAACAGGTAATGACATGGCATTTAATGATACTGTCCAAAGTGATCCGGGCCTTGCAGACAAGTAATGCCCGACCCGCGTAGCGCAGATAAGCATGGCTGAGCGTTCCTCCAGCACCGCGGCAGCAGCAATACTGTATCTCTCACTGGCCCTGTCACCAGATACGATGTGACATATGCGCCGCCGCTCCCGCCTGGCCTCTCCTATACTTTGGGGAAAAGAGCATTTCCTGATTTAAGTAACCTACCAAAGTGTGTGTGAGACAAGGGTGGCACTGAGGAGGGGAGGAAGGAAGGAGGGCGAGAGAGAGAAAGAGAGAGAGAGAGTGGGAAGGAAGGAGGGGAGTGATGGGTCAAAACCACTACCTCTACCTGTGATGGGGATTAAGAATTCACAGCCCTCTCTTAATAGTTCATTGCACCCTGCGTTTCCCTGTGAATTAGGCCCCATCCAAAGAGAAGTCCTTAATCTGGGTCGGCACATTGGACTGCCGGCGGAGAGGAAACATGTCAGGGTGATGGATAAGGTTAAAGAGCCATGGTTCTGATCATTTGCTGTAGCTATAATGGTGGTAAAGAGTGGACAGAGATAGTAAGGGCAAGGGTGAAATACTAGAGGAGTCATTTGCATCTTTCATGGAGAGTGTGCTGGAAACAGGAGAGCAGGAGTGTGTCTGACAGCCTTCTCCATCTGATGTGCCTGTAAAATACCGTAGTCATTTAGGATGCTCTGACAACTCTTCCCACTCTGTTAGACACACTGTATTGCAGGGGGACGGGGGGGCGGGGGGGCAGAGAAAATAGGTAAGAGTAAAGGAGAATGAGAGAACGCTTGAGAGAATTATTGATCAGGTATTATACTGAACGAAAATATGAAAATAACATGCAACAATTTCAAAGATTGTACTGAGTTACAGTTCATAGAAGGAAATCAGTCAATTTAAATAAATTCATTAGGCCCTAATCTATGGATTTCACATGACTATAGAGCCAGGTCCACCCACTGGGGAGTCAGGCCCAGCCAATCAGAATCAGAGTTTTTCCCCACAAAATAACTTTATTACAGACAGAAATACTCTTCACATTATCTTGGCAAAGGAGAAATACTCACTAACAGGGATGTCAACAAAGTTGTACTCGTAATTTGAGAGAAATAATCTTGTTGTGTGTATGGAACATTTTAGCTCATAAAAAATGGGTCCAACACTTTACATATTGTGTTTGTTTCAGTATAAAACTGTCGGGCCGGCTATATAAGTGAAAGTGGGGCTATAATTGCAAATATTGAAATCGGACAGTATTTTCTTTAGGACACATTGTTTTGGGCACAGTGAGGCATTAGTCATGTACATTTTTGGTGCATAATACACCGATGGCTGAAAAACATTATCTTACAATCTGTCTTCCACATGCACATGGAGATGAGTGATAAAATATTACTTAAAAAGGACATGTGTGCATGCACACAAACATATGCACACATTCTCTCCCGCACGTTCCCATAGAGCCCGAGCCCCCAGTGTATGGTGTGGTTTGATCTCCTGGCAGACAGACTCTGTTGGAGTGGATCAGGGAACCAACCGGCTCAGACAGCGCTAATGACACCTTCAGACATAAAAGCAAGGAAATCAAGCAAATACTCCCCGGCTGTGATAATGAGTGTCTGTGCATAAAACAGTGTCAAAAGGAGGAAAATACATGCCGGCAACTCAATCGTGTAATCAGAGTGAACCTACAATATCTTATAATCAACCTTTATGCAGTGCTAATAGGTACCATTCAGTTCTAGCCTTACTTTGATTCATTCAGCAGCTGATTCTACCTTTTCAACTTTTGAAAGAGAAAGAGATATAGAGAGAGAAAAGGTGTGTCTGTGTTTCTGTGTTATCTCACTGACATTGATCAGAACGCACCGTAATGTAGTCTTTCTATGGTTTCTGTGTTCCCTCTCCCTGTGTAGAGCAGGTGATACTCACCCTGGTGTCTCCAAGCCCCTCGGGGCTGCCTAAGGCTTGCCTGGAGTGCCTGTTCTTATATGGCCTCGGAAATCAGACATGAACACACACGCACGCAGGCAGGCAGGCACGCGCACGCACACACACACACACACACACACACACACACACACACACACACACACACACACACACACACACACACACACACACACACACACACACACACACACACACACACACACACACACACACACACACACACACACACACACACACACACACACACACACACACACACACACACACACACACACACAGTGGATCTGTACCCTGCAGCAATAAACACACACTTGTGCTGCACCCCATGCAAAAGCACAAACTGTACACTACCGGTCAAAGTTTAGAACACTTTCTTTCTTTATTTTTACTATTTTCTACATTGCAGAATAATACTGAAGACATCACAGCTATTAAATAACAGAAAATGCCAGCCAGAAAATGTTCCAATTCATACAAGACTGCGCAAATATCTGCATGCTTGATCTGCACAAACATTGGTGAAGTGCGTGGGCTCTCCTCAAAGAGAGAAGTTTGTCTGGCTCAGTAAAGCCTCAAACATAAATTGTCTGCAACATTGAAATGGGCTACGTCTATGTGAATTAATGAGGAGGTGGAACACACCTGAATTCAAACTGTTGTTAGAAAATATAACTTGTTAGAATATAATTTGAAATTGACAAGTTTGAAACATAGCCTATAGATAATTAGCAGGCAGTCAGTGTTAACTTTCCTGTTGCATAATAATCACTTTTTGGACTGCATTCTGACCAGTAGTGTACATATCACAGACAGACAGGAGCTGTGTTCGAATACTCATACTAACAGCACTAACCATACTATTTGTTATGTAAATTGAGTATGTAGTATGGTTATTGGTCATAGCGTGGATAGAGTTAGTATGACAAAAGTTTGCGGATGTCGTACGACATTTGGCAATATACAGAGGACACAAGCAGTGGACACTCTTTCCGTGCTTTTGAAGCCTATAATTCTTCAGAAAATGAGCATGGCTTCACAACATTATGAAATAAAATGGGGAAAATATGCAGCCAAAGTTTGACGAGAGCAGATAAATATTCATTGCTTTTAACTAATTATGACAAATTTTAAGAAAATGTTGAGCATTGTAATAAAGTAATGCCTTTTGTTAGCTATGCTAGCCATATGAACTGGAAAGCATATCATTACAGCAGTGCTGGTATGTTGGCTAGCTACCGTCCTAACGTTAGTTGGCTACTAATACACCGAACTTGCCAGTATATTAACTATATGCTATCTTACTAACTACCCAACGTTTAATGACTTGATTATTCACGTCATTCTCAGCTAAGCTAAGTGGTGTAGTGCTTGTGCGTTCTCCATGGACATTGTCAATGAAGTCGTAAGATATCTTACCTAGTAATTTTTTAGCTTTGCTAACAAGCTAGCAAGAAGTTGCATATCAACAGCATCAACTTCTGTTAGACAGGAAAAGCGCTATTACACTCAACTGAAAAAATGACCATTTGTTTACTAAAATGAACTAATAGTATATAGTATGTAGTATATACTCATAAAGTATGTAGTATACAGTATGTTAGTATGGATATTCGAACAGAGCTAGGGTCTCATGCAACACACACACACACACACACACACACACACACACACACACACACACACACACACACACACACACACACACACACACACACACACACACACACACACACACACACACGCGCGCACACACACACACACACACACAGAGACTATGTTCTAACGTGCACCTTAACACAGACTGGCATATACTGTACAAACACATACACATTCACGTGAGTGTATAAGACACATACACACACTGTCACTGCAATTCTGCCTTTTACCTCATTGTCTAGCTGAAGCTGTTCTCCAACTTGATTTTTTATATAAATGCATCAGGATTGTTTAGTAATGCATACAGCAGGCCACAGCCCCACAAATCATCCAGCGGCTTGCTCCCGCTATCACTCACTGGGCCGATATTTTACAACACAATTACTCCCCGCCTGACACAAATGAGCTGGGCCTGGAAACCTGCAGCAAGCTAATTACACTGAGGGACGCCCGCCTCGTTATTAAAACAATCAAAGCGTTTTACACCCACCACCACTGCACTGCCTCTGCATCCCAGGGAAGCTCACCCTTCTCCCCAGCTCTACACAAAACACAGTCCAACACTGAGGCTGGGATGCACAGTCCAACACTGCTGGGTTTTATAAGACTGGGATGCACAGTACGTCACTGCTGGGGTTTATAAGGCTGGGATGCACAGTCCAACACGGCTGGGTTTTATAAGGCTGGGATGCACAGTCCAACACTGCTGGGTTTTATAAGGTTGGGATGCACAGTACGTCACTGCTAGGTTTTATAAGACTGGGATGCACAGTACGCCACTGATGGGTTTTATAAGGCTGGGATGCACAGTACGTCACTGCTGGGTTTTATAAGACTGGGATGCACAGTACGTCACTGATGGGTTTTATAAGGCTGGGATGCACAGTACGTCACTGCTGGGTTTTATAAGACTGGGATGCACAGTACGTCACTGCTGGGTTTTATAAGGCTGGGATGCACAGTCCAACACTGCTGGGTTTTATAAGGCTGGGATGCACAGTCCAACACTGCTGGGTTTTATAAGACTGGGATGCACAGTACGTCACTGCTGGGTTTTATAAGGCTGGGATGCACAGTACGTCACTGCTGGGTTTTATAAGGCTGGGATGCACAGTCCAACACTGCTGGGTTTTATAAGGCTGGGATGCACAGTCCAACACTGCTGGGTTTTATAAGGCTGGGATGCACAGTCCAACACTGCTGGGTTTTATAAGGCTGGGATGCACAGTACGTCACTGCTGGGTTTTATAAGGCTGGGATGCACAGTCCAACACTGCTGGGTTTTATAAGGCTGGGATGCACAGTACGTCACTGCTGGGTTTTATAAGGCTGGGATGCACAGTCCAACACTGCTGGGTTTTATAAGACTGGGATGCACAGTACGTCACTGCTGGGTTTTATAAGGCTGGGATGCACAGTACGTCACTGCTGGGTTTTATAAGGCTGGGATGCACAGTCCAACACTGCTGGGTTTTATAAGGCTGGGATGCACAGTACGTCACTGCTGGGTTTTATAAGACTGGGATGCAAAGTACGTCACTGATGGGTTTTATAAGGCTGGGATGCACAGTCCAACACTGCTGGGTTTTATAAGACTGGGATGCACAGTACACCACTGATGGGTTTTATAAGACTGGGATGCAAAGTACGTCACTGCTGGGTTTTATAAGGCTGGGATGCACAGTACGTCACTGCTGGGGTTTATAAGGCTGGGATGCACAGTCCAACACTGCTGGGTTTTATAAGGCTGGGATGCACAGTACGTCACTGCTAGGTTTTATAAGGCTGGGATGCACAGTCCAACACTGCTGAGTTTTATAAGGCTGGGATGCACAGTACGTCACTGCTGGGTTTTATAAGACTGGGATGCACAGTCCAACACTGCTGAGTTTTATAAGACTGGGATGCACAGTCCAACACTGCTGGGGTTTATAAGACTGGGATGCACAGTCCAACACTGCTGAGTTTTATAAGACTGGGATGCACAGTCCAACACTGATGGGGTTTATAAGACTGGGATGCACAGTCCAACACTGCTGAGTTTTATAAGACTGGGATGCACAGTCCAACACTGCTGGGGTTTATAAGACTGGGATGCACAGTCCAACACTGCTGAGTTTTATAAGACTGGGATGCACAGTCCAACACTGATGGGGTTTATAAGACTGGGATGCACAGTCCAACACTGCTGAGTTTTATAAGACTGGGATGCACAGTCCAACACTGCTGAGTTTTATAAGGCTGGGATGCACAGTCCAACACTGCTGGGTTTTATAAGACTGGGATGCAAAGTACGTCACTGCTGGGTTTTATAAGGCTGGGATGCACAGTCCAACACTGCTGGGTTTTATAAGACTGGGATGCACAGTACGTCACTGCTGGGTTTTATAAGGCTGGGATGCACAGTCCAACACTGCTGGGTTTTATAAGGCTGGGATGCACAGTACGTCACTGCTGGGTTTTATAAGGCTGGGATGCACAGTCCAACACTGCTGGGTTTTATAAGGCTGGGATGCACAGTCCAACACTGCTGGGTTTTATAAGGCTGGGATGCACAGTCCAACACTGCTGGGTTTTATAAGGCTGGGATGCACAGTCCAACACTGCTGGGTTTTATAAGGCTGGGATGCACAGTCCAACACTGCTGGGTTTTATAAGACTGGGATGCACAGTACGTCACTGATGGGTTTTATAAGACTGGGATGCACAGTACGTCACTGATGGGTTTTATAAGACTGGGATGCACAGTACGCCACTGATGGGTTTTATAAGACTGGGATGCACAGTACGTCACTGATGGGTTTTATAAGACTGGGATGCACAGTACGTCACTGCTGGGTTTTATAAGACTGGGATGCACAGTACGTCACTGCTGGGTTTTATAAGGCTGGGATGCACAGTACGTCACTGCTGGGGTTTATAAGGCTGGGATGCACAGTCCAACACTGCTGGGTTTTATAAGACTGGGATGCACAGTACGTCACTGATGGGTTTTATAAGACTGGGATGCACAGTACGTCACTGCTGGGGTTTATAAGGCTGGGATGCACAGTACGTCACTGCTGGGGTTTATAAGGCTGGGATGCACAGTACGTCACTGCTGGGGTTTATAAGACTGGGATGCACAGTCCAACACTGCTGGGTTTTATAAGACTGGGATGCACAGTACGTCACTGCTGGGTTTTATAAGGCTGGGATGCACAGTCCAACACTGCTGGGTTTTATAAGGCTGGGATGCACAGTACGTCACTGCTGGGGTTTATAAGGCTGGGATGCACAGTCCAACACTGCTGGGTTTTATAAGGCTGGGATGCACAGTCCAACACTGCTGGGTTTTATAAGGCTGGGATGCAAAGTACGTCACTGCTGGGTTTTATAAGACTGGGATGCACAGTCCAACACTGATGGGTTTTATAAGGCTGGGATGCACAGTCCAACACTGCTGAGTTTTATAAGACTGGGATGCACAGTACGTCACTGATGGGTTTTATAAGGCTGGGATGCACAGTCCAACACTGATGGGTTTTATAAGGCTGGGATGCACAGTCCAACACTGATGGGTTTTATAAGGCTGGGATGCACAGTCCAACACTGCTGGGTTTTATAAGGCTGGGATGCACAGTCCAACACTGATGGGTTTTATAAGGCTGGGATGCACAGTCCAACACTGATGGGTTTTATAAGACTGGGATGCACAGTCCAACACTGATGGGTTTTATAAGGCTGGGATGCACAGTCCAACACTGATGGGTTTTATAAGGCTGGGATGCACAGTCCAACACTGCTGGGGTTTATAAGGCTGGGATGCACAGTCCAACACTGCTGGGTTTTATAAGGCTGGGATGCACAGTACGTCACTGATGGGTTTTATAAGGCTGGGATGCACAGTCCAACACTGCTGGGGTTTATAAGGCTGGGATGCACAGTCCAACACTGATGGGTTTTATAAGGCTGGGATGCACAGTCCAACACTGCTGGGTTTTATAAGGCTGGGATGCACAGTCCAACACTGATGGGTTTTATAAGACTGGGATGCACAGTCCAACACTGATGGGTTTTATAAGGCTGGGATGCACAGTCCAACACTGCTGGGTTTTATAAGGCTGGGATGCACAGTCCAACACTGCTGGGTTTTATAAGGCTGGGATGCACAGTCCAACACTGCTGGGTTTTATAAGGCTGGGATGCACAGTCCAACACTGATGGGTTTTATAAGGCTGGGATGCACAGTCCAACACTGCTGGGTTTTATAAGGCTGGGATGCACAGTCCAACACTGATGGGTTTTATAAGGCTGGGATGCACAGTCCAACACTGCTGGGGTTTATAAGGCTGGGATGCACAGTCCAACACTGCTGGGTTTTATAAGGCTGGGATGCACAGTCCAACACTGCTGGGGTTTATAAGACTGGGATGCACAGTCCAACACTGATGGGTTTTATAAGACTGGGATGCACAGTCCAACACTGCTGAGTTTTATAAGGCTGGGATGCACAGTCCAACACTGATGGGTTTTATAAGGCTGGGATGCACAGTACGTCACTGCTGGGTTTTATAAGACTGGGATGCACAGTCCAACACTGATGGGTTTTATAAGACTGGGATGCACAGTCCAACACTGCTGAGTTTTATAAGGCTGGGATGCACAGTCCAACACTGATGGGTTTTATAAGGCTGGGATGCACAGTACGTCACTGCTGGGTTTTATAAGGCTGGGATGCACAGTCCAACACTGCTGAGTTTTATAAGGCTGGGATGCACAGTCCAACACTGATGGGTTTTATAAGGCTGGGATGCACAGTCCAACACTGCTGGGTTTTATAAGACTGGGATGCACAGTCCAACACTGATGGGTTTTATAAGACTGGGATGCACAGTCCAACACTGCTGAGTTTTATAAGGCTGGGATGCACAGTCCAACACTGATGGGTTTTATAAGGCTGGGATGCACAGTCCAACACTGCTGGGTTTTATAAGGCTGGGATGCACAGTCCAACACTGCTGAGTTTTATAAGACTGGGATGCACAGTCCAACACTGATGGGTTTTATAAGGCTGGGATGCACAGTCCAACACTGCTGGGGTTTATAAGGCTGGGATGCACAGTCCAACACTGCTGGGGTTTATAAGACTGGGATGCACAGTCCAACACTGATGGGTTTTATAAGACTGGGATGCACAGTCCAACACTGCTGAGTTTTATAAGGCTGGGATGCACAGTCCAACACTGATGGGTTTTATAAGGCTGGGATGCACAGTCCAACACTGCTGGGGTTTATAAGACTGGGATGCACAGTCCAACACTGATGGGGTTTATAAGACTGGGATGCACAGTCCAACACTGCTGAGGTTTATAAGACTGGGATGCACAGTCCAACACTGATGGGTTTTATAAGACTGGGATGCACAGTACGTCACTGATGGGTTTTATAAGACTGGGATGCACAGTACGTCACTGCTGGGTTTTATAAGACTGGGATGCACAGTACGTCACTGATGGGTTTTATAAGACTGGGATGCACAGTACGTCACTGATGGGTTTTATAAGACTGGGATGCACAGTACGTCACTGATGGGTTTTATAAGACTGGGATGCACAGTCCAACACTGCTGGGTTTTATAAGACTGGGATGCACAGTACGTCACTGATGGGTTTTATAAGACTGGGATGCACAGTACGTCACTGATGGGTTTTATAAGACTGGGATGCACAGTACGTCACTGATGGGTTTTATAAGACTGGGATGCACAGTACGTCACTGATGGGTTTTATAAGACTGGGATGCACAGTACGTCACTGATGGGTTTTATAAGACTGGGATGCACAGTACGTCACTGATGGGTTTTATAAGACTGGGATGCACAGTACGTCACTGCTGGGTTTTATAAGACTGGGATGCACAGTACGTCACTGATGGGTTTTATAAGACTGGGATGCACAGTACGTCACTGATGGGTTTTATAAGACTGGGATGCACAGTACGTCACTGATGGGTTTTATAAGACTGGGATGCACAGTACGTCACTGATGGGTTTTATAAGACTGGGATGCACAGTACGTCACTGCTGGGTTTTATAAGACTGGGATGCACAGTACGTCACTGATGGGTTTTATAAGGCTGGGATGCACAGTCCAACACTGCTGGGTTTTATAAGGCTGGGATGCACAGTCCAACACTGATGGGTTTTATAAGACTGGGATGCACAGTCCAACACTGCTGGGTTTTATAAGGCTGGGATGCACAGTCCAACACTGCTGGGTTTTATAAGACTGGGATGCACAGTCCAACACTGCTGGGGTTTATAAGGCTGGGATGCACAGTCCAACACTGCTGGGTTTTATAAGGCTGGGATGCACAGTCCAACACTGCTGGGGTTTATAAGGCTGGGATGCACAGTCCAACACTGCTGGGTTTTATAAGGCTGGGATGCACAGTCCAACACTGCTGGGGTTTATAAGACTGGGATGCACAGTCCAACACTGCTGGGTTTTATAAGGCTGGGATGCACAGTCCAACACTGCTGGGTTTTATAAGACTGGGATGCACAGTCCAACACTGCTGGGTTTTATAAGGCTGGGATGCACAGTCCAACACTGCTGGGTTTTATAAGACTGGGATGCACAGTCCAACACTGCTGGGGTTTATAAGGCTGGGATGCACAGTCCAACACTGCTGGGTTTTATAAGGCTGGGATGCACAGTCCAACACTGCTGGGTTTTATAAGACTGGGATGCACAGTACGTCACTGCTGGGTTTTATAAGGCTGGGATGCACAGTCCAACACTGCTGGGTTTTATAAGACTGGGATGCACAGTACGTCACTGCTGGGTTTTATAAGGCTGGGATGCACAGTCCAACACTGCTGGGTTTTATAAGGCTGGGATGCACAGTACGTCACTGCTGGGGTTTATAAGACTGGGATGCACAGTCCAACACTGCTGGGTTTTATAAGGCTGGGATGCACAGTCCAACACTGCTGGGTTTTATAAGACTGGGATGCACAGTACGTCACTGCTGGGTTTTATAAGGCTGGGATGCACAGTCCAACACTGCTGGGTTTTATAAGACTGGGATGCACAGTACGTCACTGCTGGGTTTTATAAGGCTGGGATGCACAGTCCAACACTGCTGGGTTTTATAAGACTGGGATGCACAGTACGTCACTGCTGGGTTTTATAAGGCTGGGATGCACAGTACGTCACTGCTGGGTTTTATAAGGCTGGGATGCACAGTACGTCACTGCTGGGGTTTATAAGGCTGGGATGCACAGTCCAACACTGCTGGGTTTTATAAGACTGGGATGCACAGTACGTCACTGCTGGGTTTTATAAGGCTGGGATGCACAGTACGTCACTGCTGGGGTTTATAAGGCTGGGATGCACAGTCCAACACTGCTGGGTTTTATAAGACTGGGATGCACAGTCCAACACTGCTGGGGTTTATAAGGCTGGGATGCACAGTCCAACACTGCTGAGTTTTATAAGACTGGGATGCACAGTACGTCACTGCTGGGGTTTATAAGGTTGGGATGCACAGTACGTCACTGCTGGGATTTATAAGGCTGGGATGCACAGTCCAACACAGCTGGGGTTTATAAGGCTGGGATGCACAGTACGTCACTGCTGGGGTTTATAAGGCTGGGATGCACAGTACGTCACTGCTGGGGTTTATAAGGCTGGGATGCACAGTACGTCACTGCTGGGATTTATAAGGCTGGGATGCACAGTCCAACACAGCTGGGGTTTATAAGGCTGGGATGCACAGTACGTCACTGCTGGGGTTTATAAGACTGGGATGCACAGTCCAACACTGCTGGGTTTTATAAGGCTGGGATGCACAGTACGTCACTGCTGGGGTTTATAAGGCTGGGATGCACAGTCCAACACTGCTGGGTTTTATAAGGCTGGGATGCACAGTCCAACACTGCTGGGTTTTATAAGGCTGGGATGCACAGTACGTCACTGCTGGGTTTTATAAGACTGGGATGCACAGTACGTCACTGCTGGGGTTTATAAGACTGGGATGCACAGTCCAACACTGCTGGGTTTTATAAGACTGGGATGCACAGTATGCCACTGATGGGTTTTATAAGACTGGGATGCACAGTACGTCACTGCTGGGTTTTATAAGACTGGGATGCACAGTCCAACACTGCTGGGTTTTATAAGGCTGGGATGCACAGTCCAACACAGCTGGGGTTTATAAGGCTGGGATGCACAGTACGTCACTGCTGGGGTTTATAAGACTGGGATGCACAGTCCAACACTGCTGGGTTTTATAAGACTGGGATGCACAGTACGTCACTGCTGGGGTTTATAAGACTGGGATGCACAGTCCAACACTGCTGGGTTTTATAAGACTGGGATGCACAGTACGTCACTGCTGGGGTTTATAAGACTGGGATGCACAGTCCAACACTGCTGGGTTTTATAAGACTGGGATGCACAGTACGTCACTGCTGGGTTTTATAAGACTGGGATGCACAGTCCAACACTGCTGGGTTTTATAAGGCTGGGATGCACAGTACGTCACTGCTGGGTTTTATAAGACTGGGATGCACAGTCCAACACTGCTGGGTTTTATAAGACTGGGATGCACAGTACGTCACTGCTGGGTTTTATAAGGCTGGGATGCACAGTCCAACACTGCTGAGTTTTATAAGGCTGGGATGCACAGTCCAACACTGCTGAGTTTTATAAGGCTGGGATGCACAGTCCAACACTGCTGAGTTTTATAAGGCTGGGATGCACAGTCCAACACTGATGGGTTTTATAAGACTGGGATGCACAGTCCAACACTGATGGGGTTTATAAGACTGGGATGCACAGTCCAACACTGCTGAGTTTTATAAGGCTGGGATGCACAGTCCAACACTGCTGAGTTTTATAAGGCTGGGATGCACAGTCCAACACTGCTGGGGTTTATAAGACTGGGATGCACAGTACGTCACTGCTGGGTTTTATAAGGCTGGGATGCACAGTCCAACACTGATGGGTTTTATAAGACTGGGATGCACAGTCCAACACTGATGGGTTTTATAAGACTGGGATGCACAGTCCAACACTGATGGGGTTTATAAGACTGGGATGCACAGTCCAACACTGCTGAGTTTTATAAGGCTGGGATGCACAGTCCAACACTGCTGAGTTTTATAAGGCTGGGATGCACAGTCCAACACTGCTGGGGTTTATAAGACTGGGATGCACAGTACGTCACTGCTGGGTTTTATAAGGCTGGGATGCACAGTACGTCACTGCTGGGGTTTTATAAGACTGGGATGCACAGTACGTCACTGCTGGGTTTTATAAGGCTGGGATGCACAGTCCAACACTGATGGGTTTTATAAGACTGGGATGCACAGTCCAACACTGCTGAGTTTCATAAGGCTGGGATGCACAGTCCAACACTGCTGGGGTTTATAAGACTGGGATGCACAGTACGTCACTGCTGGGTTTTATAAGACTGGGATGCACAGTCCAACACTGCTGAGTTTTATAAGGCTGGGATGCACAGTCCAACACTGCTGAGTTTTATAAGGCTGGGATGCACAGTCCAACACTGCTGGGTTTTATAAGGCTGGGATGCACAGTCCAACACTGCTGGGGTTTATAAGGCTGGGATGCACAGTCCAACACTGCTGGGGTTTATAAGGCTGGGATGCACAGTCCAACACTGCTGGGTTTTATAAGGCTGGGATGCACAGTCCAACACTGCTGGGTTTTATAAGGCTGGGATGCACAGTCCAACACTGCTGGGTTTTATAAGGCTGGGATGCACAGTCCAACACTGCTGGGTTTTATAAGGCTGGGATGCACAGTACGTCACTGCTGGGGTTTATAAGACTGGGATGCACAGTCCAACACTGCTGGGTTTTATAAGACTGGGATGCACAGTACGACACTGCTGGGTTTTATAAGACTGGGATGCACAGTACGTCACTGCTGGGGTTTATAAGACTGGGATGCACAGTACGTCACTGCTGGGGTTTATAAGACTGGGATGCACAGTCCAACACTGCTGGGTTTTATAAGGCTGGGATGCACAGTACGTCACTGCTGGGTTTTATAAGGCTGGGATGCACAGTACGTCACTGCTGGGTTTTATAAGGCTGGGATGCACAGTACGTCACTGCTGGGTTTTATAAGGCTGGGATGCACAGTACGTCACTGCTGGGGTTTATAAGGCTGGGATGCACAGTACGTCACTGCTGGGTTTTATAAGGTTGGGATGCACAGTACGTCACTGCTGGGTTTTATAAGGCTGGGATGCACAGTTCGTCACTGCTGGGTTTTATAAGGCTGGGATGCACAGTACGTCACTGCTGGGGTTTATAAGGCTGGGATGCACAGTACGTCACTGCTGGGTTTTATAAGGCTGGGATGCACAGTACGTCACTGCTGGGGTTTATAAGGTTGTGATGCACAGTACCTCACTGCTGGGATTTATCTGGGTATTGTATTGTACTGTATTGTATATGCATCAGTGGCATATCAAATTGTTGCAATGTACTCAACCTATGGAGTGTTCTTTACAGCTCTGTGGTGTTTTGCAGGTCTCTGAACCTTACAATATAAAGTGAGAGTAACCTACAGTACATTCACACAGCAATGGATACCACTGACAAAGCACAATATGTTGTGAAATTTCCAACTAGGACTTCACAATGCGCAAATTATAAATAATTTAAATGTGTCCTCACTCAAATGAACACTGAGAACCCATCCTCTTGCACCAATGAAAAATAAAACACATGAATGTTCATTTGAATTATCCCTTACAATGAAGTCATCTTGGTACACCTAATTCAATTTTGTGTTCATGGAAAATTTAAAACAGGCCTCCTCTTCATCATTTCCATTTGGACATGAAAGGGGGAGGAGTAAGAGCGGGGGGTTGCAGGGGGAGGCGTGTGGCGGGGGAAACGTAGGTACAGAAGGAGAGGGGACAGGGGAGATTCCGGATGTGTCCCTCCTCCCTTTGGGCAGTGCCGGAGCGGCAGTTCAGTTCCTCTCTGTCAGCTCAGAGCTAGCTGCTTTGTTGGCTGGGTATCTGTGGCCTTGTTAATTGGCATTAAAGAGGCCCAGGGCTGCAGTAGGTACATTCAGGGCTGTGCAGATGAGTGACTCTCAGCTGCACAGCACAGAGCCATGGCAGAGTGGCTGACGTGTGGGAAAATTGAGGGCAAAAAGCCTTGCCTCCTCTGAAGTCCTTGGCGGAATAAAAAATGCAATGATAGCGGATATTTTGTGCTCTTAATTACTGATTGT
Organism: Oncorhynchus keta; assembly: GCF_023373465.1. Taxonomy (NCBI): domain Eukaryota; kingdom Metazoa; phylum Chordata; class Actinopteri; order Salmoniformes; family Salmonidae; genus Oncorhynchus; species Oncorhynchus keta. Next base: position 63,596,939 of record NC_068422.1, read on the forward strand.
TTATTCTGCCATCCCCCTCTCACCCTGTAGGCTTTCATACCACTCAACCTGAGACTTTTACAAAGGAGAGAAGACTTTATTAACTTGATTTCAAAACACAGAGGGACCAAACAGCACAGCAGACATGTTTTAGTCTCTTTCTCTGATGCTTCATTGGGACAGTTCATTTCTACTACATCTGTGTTACTTAATCGTTTTTCTGTCTGGAAAATGTATGGTGGACTGGGAGCAGTCCACGATTTCAGTTTGACTTTGACTTGTAGCCTGCTAACGTTAGCATCGGCCATTTGGGAGATCTTGCCTCGCCATGCAAATAAAATAAAACAAATAAACAAGCAAAACTGACAAATACAAAGTATGGGTTAGCATAATTTCTTAGCATGCTAGCCCACCAAATTCTGATCCGAGTAAACTTACAGAGACTACCTCAGTGCCATCAAATGTTAATGTGATTTGTTATCTTCTTGATTACTTATAACATCCAAACTATACTATTATATTTGTAATTGGATGTATAGGCACCATTGCTCTCCTGAGAGAAACTGACCAGCCTTAAACCTCACTTAACCGGGTTCAGTTGAATAGGTCGATGGCTAGCTCCTTAGCACACAGCACATGAGATCAATGCGTTGGGCTCTAGCTCCTCAACCACTGCCTCCAGAGAGGCCTGGCTGGCTCAGATGTTCCAGCATGATTCAGGGCAATATGGAGATAATACTGACCGTAGCGGGTAGTCCCACAGAGAGAGAGAATTACCCTATATTGTAGCTAGCCCTTCCATTACTTTGCAAATCTCCACTTGAACATGCCTCGACATGTCTAACATGTCTAACCCAACTAGAAAATGGCATGAGCATAACATTAGCCAGTAGCTAATCACACTTTCGTAAAACATTCTAAAGTTGTGTTCTACAATAGAATTGGGTTGTAATCACAGGTTGGCACATGACCAGAGTGGTTACATATGTGTTGTCATATCACCCTTCCCCAATCAGTTCTGTTGCTTAGTTTTAGTGTTGTTAGTAAGTGCTCCTTCTGGCTGGAATTTTGGCTACTCCATTGAATTTTGTATTTGACTACCCAATGTGTATGTTATCCTTCATCCTATGCAGAAAGGCTAAATATTATTATATTTTTACCGCGAATAGCATATATGGCTGGATTTAGCTTTGTCATTAGTCTTCAGTTAAACCTGATTCACTTCCTTCCCTGGCAGCATACTTTGAATGTCTCACCCATATTTTTGAATAAATAACAGTGACAGTGTGTATTGTTTTCACTAATTCTGCCCTGATGTGATAGGTTGCTATCTAGTCTGGGAGATAAATCACATTTGGTAGACATATTAAATAGGTAGAACATGTGCAGTATGCATGAAGATTTAAATCTCTAGTCAAGTTTGACTTGGCCAAATATACTACCTTTAACATGTTGTTTTGGTATTTAGGACCATTAATGGTTCCCATTTCAGTTGCATGTTTTTGACACATTGAGCTGCAAAATGAACCACTCTGTAAATAAAAAAAAAAATGTCAAGCAGAATAATCAGAAGGAAACAAGTGAACACCGAATGGGTGAATCATTGCATTATGGTGTGGTTACCGGTTAGATTTGCCGTTTCCTCTTTGAGAGATGATAAAAGGGCCAACTCTCTTTTTCGGAAAAGATCGCTAGAAATATATCTTCTGTCCCCCGTTGTGTGTGATGCTGTATTAAAGCCATATTTTCCTGTCATCGCTGGCAGATATATAGTGTGCCTTAAACAATATGAACTATGTGTTAAGAAATAAATTGCTTGCACCACTGGACTTCTTACAGGAACACTTCAATCCCGACCCTCGGACCGCTTTATTTAATTATTTCTTGCACATTTTCCCCAGTGCAAGCAGACATGGGTACTGATTGTAATAAAACACTCTGGGTGTGAGGGAAAGGTGGCTGCAATGTCAGATTTCTATGTGTCGATGGAATAAAATGATTTAAAAAAATATTTTTTATGGAACTCTGTTTGGGTCTTTGTGTGTCAAAAAAGATAAACGTCAAATAACACAATTCGACGCATCAAATAAGCTTGTTGACCAATCAGGACCTGAATATGACTGCACGTCACTTAATAGTTTAACGTTCATCTTTTTTTTTTTACGTAGTTATTACACACCGATTACACTATCACTGTTATTTCATATGCCACAGCTATTCACCGATACGTTTGCTATGATGATGGTAATGTTTTGTCTCGCACACCTACCGCCTGAGGCAGACACACAGGCTCTGGAACAGTTATTGACAGCTATTGTCAGACAATTGTCAACATCTAAAATACCCCTATTTTATACGACAGTTTTTGTATTTGGTTGATGATGGTCGGACCCGGGCGGGTCAAGTCACACACACAAGCCAGATGAAGCTAGCTAGCTGCTTATAGCATTAGCTTGGGGCAACAGGGCTAGGTAACTGGCTAGCTTGTTTACTTTGTTATCTAGCTAGCTAGCTACCGGTAGTTATTTTCAAAATGAGAAAAACAAGTGGCTGCCTAGCTAATAATTAGTCACATGGATTCCTAAATCATTGCTAAGAATATTGAAAATGATTGCAGTTTCTGGTCATTGTGTAGCGAGCTACCCCAGAAGTTGCTAATAACATCTGTATCAAAGATATTTGTGAGTGACTTTGTCATACTGCAAACCGAAGTCGACGTAGTAGGGAGAAAGCCTACCTCCAGTTTCCAAACTGTCATCAGTGTTGACAAAATCCTTGAATATTAATCTGACTAGCTAGGATGAGTCAGGTGCAACTGCTTGGGGTGTGGGTGGCTGGCAGTCTGGCAGGCAGGCAGGCAGCAGGATCACCATTATTTCTCCCCTGCTTCTGGGATGGTTGCATGTCAGGGCCATTTTTTATCCTGCTCATTTGATCCTGATCTTATTTCAAATGATCACACAGACATTTTCCCATTTGGTCGAACAAATATTGCCTTATTATCGATGTTGTGTTGTAAACACGTTGTGGCCGGTTTGTGTGCTGGTTTGGAGATTTTTTACAGCTTTGACAGTGCTTCTGACCAGAGTGGTGGCGCTTGGCTTGCGCATGCAAATTCAGCGCACACAATATTCAATAATAGGATTTTGTTATTTGATGTGTCAAATTAAAGGCTTATAGTGCTATTTAACGTGTGTCTTTTTTGACACGCAAAACCCAAATGCCTTTCTGTGTAACTTGTAATTGTATTCCTCAATATTTCATGTTTATGATTTAGTGAAAAGTAAATGTTCCCTTTTTTTGTCACTGTTATTGGAGTTATTGGAGTCAAGGAGAGAGGGCCAGTATGCCATCCCTGCCCATCAACAAAGACAGCCCCCTATAACACACACACACAAACACACACACACACACACACACACACACACACACATAGGGTCACATGTTGGCGAAGTGTACGAGTGCTGCATGCCATTCTACTGTTAATGTGTCTCATACATAAATCCAAATCTGTTCTGACGAGAGAGACATTGCAGCTCTCTCTGTGTTCCTTCCTGTCTATGATTAAGAGTTTCCTGTCTCTTCAGCACACACACAGATCATGAACAGTCATTTTATGTTTCAAATGATTGGCAGTCACAACCATTCCATGCTCATCAGAAGAGAACAGCATTGGAACCAACTCCTTCTCATCATCAACCAAGATATATCAACATTGTATATGATTAAACACCCCACAGCATTTGTCTTAAAGAGTTGTGTTGCGCCGGACTGCTGAACTGGTCTCCCAGCAACGCTGTCATGTTGCCCATCAAATGGAGAACAAAGGCCTGAGTTTTGTTTGCATTTTCTTATCAGTATTTCTCATTGACTAAATGATGGATGGGGAGCAGCAGCGTGACAGCTGCCTGTGATGCGATTCAAAGCCCCAGGAAGTGGATTATCCCTGGCAGGATACTGGTGCCCTCATGCCCAGGGTGCCACTGTGTCTCAGGGGCGCTAGAGCATCCTGGGCAGGCAGTGATGGTAGTGGTGGTGGTGGTGGAGCACTGCAGATAAGGGCAGTAAGATAATACAAATTAATAATAATAACATAAATAATACCAATTAAAAGCCCTCCCTCGTCCCCTAGTGGTCTGTAAAACAAAATGAAAGGAGAAGAAGAAATCAGTGAAGAGGCCGTGGTGACATGCTCTCTGCAGGCCTCGGTTCTCCCTTTGAAAGCATGCCAAACTTTTGAAGAGGCGCTCTCTCAGTTTATAAATCGCCCCCCTCCCTCCTTGCTCCATTACCCCAACCCTAACCCCCCTTGCAGAGATCTTGGCAGAGGCCATCTGACAGGCGAATCAAACTGAAGTGAGTGATGGGGAGGAGAGGGAGGAGAGGGAGGCTCGGAGGGGTGGTGGAGGGAGTGAAGGATAACAATCAAAGGAATGAGGGAATACAAGTGTTTGGGTTCATGAGACAACCAAAGTTGCCTGGGCCTTTGACAGCTGTTGATGTTATCAGTGGCGCTTGGCTGTTATTGGCTGCAGGTTTTAGAAGGGGTGAGAGGGGGGATGGGGAGGAGGGGAGGAGGAAATATCCCCGTGGTTGATAACATTTGGCTGAACTTTCCGATGTGAACCTCCCTCCTGACTCTTTTACAGTCAAGCCGATCACACAGAGAGAGACGGGTGTATGGGAAGGCAAGTACAATATTATTGACTGGAGTGTTTCACATCTAATAGGAAGAGGACTGGGAGGATGGTGTGTGTGTGTGTGGGGGGGGTAGCTGTAGAAAGATGACAGGCCTCAAGATAATCAGGGGGAAATGAAGGCAGCAGAGTAACCCTTCACCAGAGGAAAAGCCAGCTCTGTGCGAGAGGTCGCTGTGCAAAATGGAAAACAAATACAAACCAACCGCCAAACGAGCGAGTGGCGGCCATTAGCTATGAACCCTCCAGCATGTGCTTTGAACTTTACTTTTGTTGCTAAGTCCTGAGAGTTAAGAATAACCGTCAAACAAAAGCTAAGGTTTCACATAATATATTCAAACAGCTGAAGTTTAAATATAACATATCATACCACTGTGTGATTACCCGGGGTTTTTAATTGGGGGGTTCTCCGTCTGCTGCTGAGGAGAATGTCATGACATGCTTTAGTCTATACTCATAGACACATGGCCAATATGACAGCAGTATCACTCTATCTGTTGTGCTGAGACGTTTACTGGCAGTGAAACTACGCCAAGATGCAACAACTGATGAGCAACCCCTACTGTCTACCCCCTGTGGATCTGTCCCTCATTTGCGGTGTCCATCTTTGGATAGAACCATCCTGGGTGATCCGCCCATTCCAGTGTGTATGACTGCATATGCCTATTCACCCTTGTTGTGTTTTGTGGTCTAATATGAATGAATCACATTGTAATCCCCCACACCTTTCACCAGCACAGAGATTACCATCCAAACACAGTAGCTGCATGGAGACAAAGCCACAAACCAACAAATACTGTACGGTGTTATGAAACCACGGGATCCCTGAGAAAGGAAATCAATTTTGATAAAACACTGACCCCGGTGAAGATTAGTAGAAAATAGGATGGAAGTATAATACACATAATCCTTTATTATTCCATTTCCTTTACATTTTATTCATTGAATGCTAATTCTCTTTGCGGCGCGGTAATGCTCACCATGGATAAGCTGTATGGTAATAGATTCGCTTCATACCAACTTTACACATAAATGTGTCAAAACTCCTCAGACACAGAACCCCCCCCAGTCAGAGAAATGGCTCACTGGTCTTTACCCTCTGTGATTTCTCTTTTAGCAGAATTCATTTCAACTTCAAATTTTAATTTGAGGTATTCAGGAATGAGAGCTAACAGCTGGATTTATGTTTGGTAATAATTGATGTGGTGTGGTCTCCCTCAGCTCTCTGGAGAGGCTCTGGTCTAATTCATCGGGACAAAATCCCATCATAATTCTACCATCTTCATGTTCAAACCAGCTTCTTGCTTGTTGGACAGTTCTGAAGGGAACATTTTCAAATTCATATTTTCAAATTCTAACTCCGTTTCAAAGTTCCCTCTCAAATTGGTTTCGAAAGGGAGGTGTAGAGCTTCTGCCCACAAATCGCACACTTCATCACGTGCTTATTTATTTGCTACCAGCTTGTTTCCAACAACAATATTTATCCCTTTGCTAATGCCTTTTTAAACGCCATACGTTCTCAGCCTAGACCATTTTCTCTCATTATTAAAGGAGGTAGATATCAAAGTTTTAGTAATCAGGGGAGGGGAGGGGAGGGGAGGGGAGGATGGGCAGTCATTAAATAAAAGAGCAATACATGTTGTTCCCCACTCTGCTCTCCTTTTTAATGTGCCAGATGACAAATTACATCCCTGAGGTTTCTCTTGTTATTCTACAATTATGATCCCAGTATTTCTGCCCTACTTTTCATGAGGAGGGAGAGGGTTCAGAACGATCTGTTCTTCATTGTGCATCTCTACATGATGGCTAGCTCCTATCATTAACTTACATGAGGGTTAATGGAGTGGTACAATGGGTCTTATGGTCCTATGGTTCCTAGACCTGGAAATGATGTCAGGGGTCCAGATATCAACTAAACAACAATAGCACAATATGCACATCTCCATCTTACTTGGAGTTGTCAGTTATTCAGATGTCTTTTGTTTCCCGAAACGCCTTGAGGAACAATTGTTTTGTACAGCGAGGAGAGTTGCAGTGTTGCAAATGAGTTGTACCAGAGAGGAACAGGTGAAGACGAGAGGATTTACTCCGCCCAAAATCTGTCTGTGTGAGATAAGTCCGTTTTTGTACGGAGGTCTCTGAGAGAGTGTCGAATTACGTGAGGTTTATTTGATCAAATATATGTTTTGTAATGTTCAGGCTGTTACAAATGTACTGATATGAGTACATTTAGACGTGCCTGTGTAACGGATGTGAAATGGCTAGCTCAGTTAGCGGTGCGCGCTAAATAGCGTTTCAATCGGTGACGTCACTTGCTCTGAGACCTTGAAGTAGTAGTTCCCCTTGCTCTGCAAGGGCAGCGGCTTTTGTGGAGCGATGGGTAACGATGTTTCGTGGGTGACTGTTGTTGATGTGTGCAGAGGGTCCCTGGTTCGCGCCCGGTTATGGGCGAGAGGACGGTCTAAAGTTATACTTTTACACCTGTTGTTCACACGCATATCTTCCCTTTTCATTGGCTAGAATGGTCCCACCTGATCTCGCCTGCCTTCGATCAGTGAGGATGTGTATTTCCATTGTTAGAGCGGTAACTTGGCTATCTTGTCGATATAATAGATCACCTTTGTTTGTACATGGATAAGGCCACGCATGTCACCTTTAGACTCGCTCACGTAGACCTACCCTCCAAGCGTCCTGCTCCACCCCCTGTCTCAGCTGTCCATCACACCGCAATATGTTACACCAAAACTGAAAACTTTTCAAAACTCTTTCTCATGTCGCTACTATAAATCCCCCCCAAAAAAAGCTATGCAAGGAGGAATCTGTTTCTTTAATCGCTGAGATAGAGACGATTTTCAACCTCTCAGACAGAAGAGCTGTGTGGAACAGAGAGGAGAAGAGACGAGGGCTCGTAGGGGGAGAAGGGGTCTGTTCGGGGTGATGTTAACTTATTGAGTGCCATGTGAAACTCCAAGAGCTCTCAAATAAGCAGCGATATGCAACCTGTTCCCAGTAATCCGTTCTGTCACAGGAGACATATGGAAGAAGGGCGAAAGAGAAGAGGGAGGAGGGTGCTGATGGGAAAATCCCATCGACAGACCATAAAAAGTCCATCTCTACTTTTACTCACAGGGCTATGCAGGTATGCTGAGGTATGGAATCATTTGCCCTCTTACCCCCTGTAAACTCAAGTATCATGCAAAGGCCCTGATTAAAGTGGTATTAGGCACTAGTTTCCTCTGATTTGAAGGATTAGTATGCTGTGCTACCAATCATGATTGTACAGGCCCTTTAGGTTACATGAGAGAAGGTACGATCTCAGGTTACAGTACGGGAATGATCAACGGCAAACATTCAACACACGCAAATGCAGAACTGTGCAAGTGCTTGTGGGTGTACATGTACAGTATGTGCTTCTATAGGTCTGGGTTCAATTGTTTGACGATGTTATGTCACCACAAGAAATAGCAATTCATTCCCGTAATATTAGTTTTAGCCACATCCTTAACATATTTGCCTCTCTTTTCTCTATCTGGCTTTCGTGAAAATGTTCCCATTTGCAAGGCACATGGATCCTACCTGACTATGTTACCACAGAAATACAGAGCAGCCCCATATACAGAACCAGAACCAGAACCAAATATACTGAATTTGCAGAAATGTATTATATACTTTATGATTTTGATCATGTGTAACGCTTAAGAATGGCTCGCTTCTTTCACAGCCTCTTCCAAATATAGGAGTGCTGTGTGTGTAAACATCCCCTTTGCTTTGAGGTTAGGAAGCTCTTTAACTGAGGAAGAGAGAAAGGAGGGGGGGGTAAGAGGCACTGCTCATTTTTGTAATTAGCTTCAGCCATGTCAGCGTTTTTTTAATGAAACATTTTCTAAAACACGTTGATGGGAGATCTCTTCAGTGAGTGAAGAGGGACAACAAGCACACCACAGTCGTGCATTCACGGTCTATGGGTTAGTGTGTGTGTGTGTGTGTGTGTGTGTGTGTGTGTGTGTGTGTGTGTGTGTGTGTGTGTGTGTGTGTGTGTGTGTGTGTGTGTGTGTGTGTGTGTGTGTGTGTGTGTGTGTGTGTGTGCGTGCGTGCACATGCGTGCGTGCGATTGTCTTCGAGGGATTGCGTGCATGGTGAGTGAGTGTGTGAGAGTGTGTGTGTGGGTGGGTGTATGTGTGTTCCATCTTAAACAGCCCGCTAATCACACAAATTATTGCATCTAATTACTGCTTGGGCTCTAATTAATTCCTTCAGTATCACATCATTTAGTGCGCAGTCACACCACAGCACCTGTTTTCGGGAAATCTGGGCTGTTAATTTGTTTATAAAACAAACATAATTTGCATAAAAGGTCTTAATGAATGGTGTAGCCATTTGCCATGATGCTCGTAGTGTGCGCTGATGGTTGTGTTGACGGTCAGAGACTGGAGACCACCAAGTGATCCTATAGAAACTGTATCGTCTCTTCTCCCTCTCCCGAGTAGCGATTAATAAAATGATAACACTCAGGGCTAATTAACGTGAGCGTGCTGTGCTAATTACTGTGCTGTACAACAAGCGAGTTGTTGAACCCTTAAAACAAAATCATGTCAGTTTGGGCTTTGCCGCCGCCCTGCTCCATGTACAGATTGTTAAACGGGGAAGGTAGAGTTTCAAACTGGAGGCCTGAATGAGATAAATTATAACAGTTCGATTTCACGAGACCATCAATAAAACGGTGGCATTACAGTGTGTGTGTGTGTGTGTGTGTGTGTGTGTGTGTGTGTGTGTGTGTGTGTGTGTGTGTGTGTGTGTGTGTGTGTGTGCATGTTTATGTTTGTGTGTGCGCATGTCTATGTTTGTGTGCGTGTGTGTGCGCATGTCTATGTTTGTGTGTGTGTGTGTGCACATGTCTATGTTTGTGTGTGTGTGTGTGTGTGTGTGTGTGTGTGTGTGTGTGTGTGTGTGTGTGTGTGTGTGTGTGTGTGTGTGTGTGTGTGTGTGTGTGTGTGTGTGTGTGTGTGTCTATTTGTGTGTGCACGAGCACGTGTGATGTACGTGTTTCTGTGTGGCGTGTAGCAGAGGTGTGTGAGATGATCACAGGTACTACTCAAGGTAACGACTAGACGATGTGAATTGTTCGTCTGAACATGATTAATACAATACTGCTGCAAACCACACAGATGCAGTTGAACACATATAGTACAGTATGTCTGGTTATATACTCGACTGTAATGACCAATGGACGTGGTGAACAGCGGGAGAGTTTATTCTGAGATCAATGTTTTCTTCTTCCTGATTTCCTGGCCTTAATTGACACAATCCAAGTTTACTTGAAACAACCCCCCCCTCAAAAAAAAAAAAAAAAAAAAAATGGACTTGCTCATCAAAATGATACATGCTTATCTGTAATGTACATTTGGTCTGTTTGAGAAGAAGCCTAACACTTTTCAATTTGTTAATGTACTGACGGTTGTTTCTTTGGACACTCTTCCCCCTACTGGTGTGGAACCATAATCATCACACCACCGTGATGTTCTACATGTTCACTACTATATACGTCACTGTGTTCATCTATCATTCGTGGAAACATGATTTGAAATGAATATTCTCACCAAGATACAACATATTTTGCTGGGCTGTATCTTCGGCCAGATTGCATTTTGCACAACACATAAATACTACTTTTGAATGTTGCTATGTTCATGTTTCCCCTATTATCACACGCTAAACACATGGTATGTATGTGAGAACCATTGCATTCCTCGATTATTTGTGAAATACTGTATAACAAATCAGGATTTAACCTCAAACCAATGCTATGCCACACATTCAATTGAGGTGCTGTATGTATGTAGATATGTAGTATGTATATAGATATGTAGTATGTATGTAGATATGTAGTATGTATATAGATATGTAGTATGTATGTAGATATGTAGTATGTATATAGATATGTAGTATGTATTTAGATATGTAGTATGTATGTAGATATGTAGTATGTATATAGATATGTAGTATGTATGTAGATATGTAGTATGTATGTAGATATGTAGTATGTATATAGATATGTAGTATGTATGTAGATATGTAGTATGTATGTAGATATGTAGTATGTATATAGATATGTAGTATGTATATAGATATGTAGTATGTATGTAGATATGTAGTATGTATATAGATATGTAGTATGTATGTAGATATGTAGTATGTATATAGATATGTAGTATGTATGTAGATATGTAGTATGTATGTAGATATGTAGTATGTATATAGATATGTAGTATGTATGTAGATATGTAGTATGTATATAGATAGGTAGTATGTAGATATTGATCATTGTAGAGGCTCTCAGGGGGCTAAAAGTGTTTGATAAATCGGAGCTCATCTTATCTTAACATACAGTATGAACATAAACACCACTGAGGTGTTGCACACGATTCACACAGGCGGGCATAAACACGACGCAAAACACCCCCCACATCCTTCAGAACAGTGACTGAACGCTACGAGCGTCAGTTCGTCTGAAAGAAAAGTACTGATACCCCTCATATTTCACCTTGAACAAGCAGGAAGGAACAAGCTCGATCCCTTCTCTTCGGAGTCAAGCAGACGCGCTGTGAGAGAAAGGGCCGTTGTGAAGGCTGAAGACGCGTACACTAAAGTGGTTTGATGAGAATCAGCCGTACACGAGATGGAGATTTTTTTGGGACATCGGTTATTAAGAATTAACGAGCCTTAATAACGTACGGGGCTTCCAAAGTTCTCCATTCATATATATATTTTTATATCCTCTCCGTCCCAGTCCATTATTTGCAAGAAATCAACGCCTTGGTTAAATAACGCCTTGGTGACGTCGGGTGCTGGGGCTAGTAGCGGTGTAATGGTGTAGAGGATGGGCTCTGTCCTCCACCATTCATCACGGTGTGTGTCTGACACTGTTCTATTGTCCTCCTGGAGGTCCTCAGCTGTGACCCACATAGAGAGAGGAGGACAAGGGAACAGACGCACTTCGCTCTTCCTCTCTACTACACACACCCACATACACACCCACGCACCAAAAGAAAGACACACAGGCACGTGCACGCAAGCACTTTCAAGCACACAAGACACACACACGATATAGCCCGCTAGGCTGCGAACACAAATCACATGAAGCCAATCAGCAGCAATTGCTCTCCCTCTCATCTCTCTCACACACACACCTTCCTATTTGTGTGTTTATATACACTGCGCTGGCTGCACACGTTTACATATAAACATCTTGATAAACAGTTAGAAACATTCACAGGTTTACCTTGAGTAAAGCTGCATGCTCCCGTGGATACGTACAGAAACACACAGACAAGCCCCTGTCTTTCTTAAATAATTACCCCACTTGCAAATGTGATCCTTCATTCGGAGCCGAATGCTATAGGTCTCCCCCTCATGAGAACACTTGGGTCCACAACAGAGCCGGGCTATTCGAGAAATGATCAATTAAAAAGGAGCATCACTTGCATATGAGGAAGAGGAGATTTATGAGTGGAGCAGTGCATGCCGCTGTATCTGCCTTAGCAATCCGGCGCCACTCAGATTGTTTGTGACCAATCTCGAATCGTGGAGCCCGACGAAGACGAAGTGCTGTGTTGCTGTTAACGTCAGGAGTCTGAGGCCTGCGCAGGATTTATTAGGAATATTATCACAAGTTTTTGCTTTTAATATGTGCCAAGCTCTTCCGAGGAATGTTTCCTCACAGCAATTATGCTCCTCAATACATGCCTTCCTGTGCCTGGTGTGCCTGGCGTATAATATATTAATACATATACGTTGAGGAGAGGGGGAGAATTTGTGCGAGCGGTCGTGCCTATAAATCACCCTTTTTTTCTATAAACACTGTCCCACAGCACTCAAAGTAAAATAGGTCAACTGATCACAGCTGTCTTTTGTCAAAAACATAACTAATGCCCTTGATTTGGATAAACAACAGTTTCATCATTAAAATGTGTACCCTACGGTCATGGTTTTAGCCTATGCTAATGTACTGCTGCCCTGGTAAATTGAATCGACCTCTCAAGGGCTCTGTGGAGAGAGAGAGAGAGAGAGAGAGAGAGAGAGAGAGAGAGAGAGAGAGAGAGAGAGAGGTAGAGAGAGAGGTAGAGAGAGAGAGGGAGAGCGAGGTAGAGAGAGAGAGGGAGCGCGAGAGAGAGGTAGAGAGAGAGGGGGGGGGGGTAGAGAGAGAGGTAGAGGGGTAGAGAGAGAGAGAGAGAGAGAGATAGAGAGAGAGGGGGGTAGAGAGAGGTAGAGAGAGAGGTAGAAAGAGGGAGAGAGAGGGGTAGAGAGAGGTATAGAGAGGGAGAGAGAGAGGGGAGAGAGAGGGAGAGAGAGAGGGAGAGAGAGAGAGGTAGAGAGAGAGGTATAGAGAGAGAGAGGTAGAGAGAGAGAGGGAGAGAGAGGTATAGAGAGAGAGAGGTAGAGAGAGAGAGAGGAGAGAGAGAGAGAGTAGAGAGAGAGAGAGAGAGAGAGAGAGAGAGAGAGAGAGAGAGAGAGAGAGAGAGAGAGGTAGAGAGAGAGGGAGAGAGAGAGAGGGGTAGAGAGAGAGGTAGAGAGAGAAAGAGAGAGGTAGAGAGAGAGAGGTAGAGAGAGAGGTAGAGAGAGAGAGAGAGAGAGAGAGAGAGAGAGGGGGGGGTAGAGAGAGAGAGAGAGGGGTATAGAGAGAGACGTACAGACCTTGTTCCTACACTGTTCTGGAATGCTATTTCACCGACAACACATAGCCGCACACACTGACTGGACTGATTGTCTTTACCCAGCTCTCACAGTTTCACATACAGCAGTTTTAAAGACTCCTAAGATGAACTATATTTATGTCAGAAAAGAAAAAGAAAAGTTAATACGCTGTAATAATAAGCATTACTCCATATCTTCCAATTTTACAAAAACAGGATCATAAGTAACATTTCTGTAGCTGAAAGTAACTTATTGTTTGTAAAAACGTATAGAATACAAAAGCTAACAGAAAATCCCAAATGATAGAAGGTTAAAAGGTCAAAAACGTCATACTACCGTGCCGTTACTGTACATACTGTACATACTGTACGTGAGGGGAGGCCTTCACATGTCCACGGTTGATATTTCTTCAAAGAGGGTTCCCATGAGACTGACATGCTGAGCATCCAGTCATGCCGTGACACTGTCTCTAAACAACAAACGTCTCGCACATTTGCTTTGGGGCTGTGCATTAAAAATGGAATGTTGAACGAATCAAAACACTTGACGTTATGCCTCTTTTGTGGATGCCTTGAACCAGCATCAATAACACATGTGTGTGTATATATATATATATATATGTGTGTGTGTGTTTTTGGTCCATGTGTGTGTGCATGTTGTGTGTGTCCACAGTGTCAGCGGGTGTGGGGGAGTGTGTGTGTGTGCTATGTGTGTCTGGTGTGTGAGGTTGAGTAAGCCTTGACGTTGTGAATATGAGGAGCAGTGAAAATGGATCACCCTCCCAAAGGCTAAGTGGGATGGCTTGTTTAATATCCCCCAATTAGAGTATGATTTGAGAGATCAGCCGATGACTAGCCAGGCTCACACCACCTCCACAGAGGGCTTGTCACAGGGCGTCACAGTGCAAATGTATGCGCTCAATTACCGTTCTCAGGCCCAGCCATGGGGCCTAAATATAAAATGGCAGCTCTGAGGGCCTGGAAGACCCTGGAAGCCCCTGGAAGCAGTCGAGGGAAAGGCGGATGGCTGAATGGGAATACCAAGAGACCCCCGGGTTGAAATATAACTCTGTGATCTCCTGCTATTACATTTATTCATGTTTACAGCTCGGTATAAAGCCATCCCTCTCTCCTCCCCTCTCCCTCTGTCTCTCTCGGTGAGAGGGACAACCGCTCTGTGCCGTGTGCGGACTGGGGAGAGGGATCTTCTGTGACCTGTGGTGGTGTTGCGTTGCAGCGTGGAGCTGAGTGTAGCTCTCTCTCAGATTCAGGGGTGATAATAGGGGGATATGGAGCCTTAGATGCGACGCATAGCGGCTCTGTTCTAGCCACCGCCGGCTCCTCCTAATTGCTCTCAGAGGGGGAGAGCAGAGAGGACCAGCCGCTCCTGTAAAAACTGCACAGATGTGCTTCCTCTGTCTCTCTCCCCTCTCTACCACCAGCCAGACATCAGTAGAGAGAGAGAGAGGGAGAGGGAGAGAGAGAGAGAGAGAGGGAGAGAGAGAGAGAGAGAGAGAGAGAGAGAGAGAGAGAGAGAGAGAAGAGGCCCTTTATTAAAGCTAGCGCTAATTGAGATAGGAGCAAAATAATGGGGAATGACACTTTAATGAAGACATGCTACTTGCAGCCATTTCCTTTTGCCTCCCCTCTCCGCGAAAGAGAGAACGCTTCTCCTGCTATATTGCAAAAGCAGAAATGATATGGAGGTACAGTATCCTCCGCTCGTAATGTGTTTTTGGTGGCGTGTCAAAAATGGAGAGGGAAGCGTTATTGTTCTCTGGTGTTAAAACGCAATTACACTTTCTCAGTTTGATTGCACACACTAAAATTGGGTGTTTTCTGACGCTCACTGTGGGCTTGTATTGGCTGTGTAACTTTTGTGTCTGTTTTCTTTTTAAGACCAAAGGGGAACTGAGAGTATGATCACGGGGTCCCTACATGGTTCAAATCTCACTTGGCAATGTTGGTATTGTTTTCTTGACAAAACGGTTTAATCGAAAGTAGCCTCCTTATATCTACATGTAAACACATTCGATATCTTACAAAGACGTGTGAAATAATAATGATTCCCCATCAATATGAGTATATAATACATGCACAACATAATCTAAATCCTCTGTAAACTGGATACCGTGTACTATGTCACAAGCAGTATGCTGAGTTCTAGTCCAAAAGGAATAGCGAGGCTGTATTGGCCTGTGGTTCTCCCCATATAAATGAAATGTCCTGCAGATATTGAGGCTGTGAACTTACGAGCTGTACGATGAGGCCCGATCGGGAGCAGCTCGCTACTGCCTCCCCTCCAACAGATGAATATGAAATAAAAGAGGGTATAAATATTTATGAAATGCACTATTCTTTGGCTGATATGAAGATGATTTCCCCCTGCCTATCCCCGTTTCCCACACTTTTCAAAAGGTATGTGATAAAATAAAATACATGCCCAATCCTTCCTCACTCTCGCCTAGCAGTCCAGAATAGTGTAGGAACAAGTCTCTTTCTCCCTCTCTCTCTCTCTCTCCTACTCTCTCTCTCTCTCTCTCCTCTCTCTCTCTCTCTCTCTCTCTCTCTCTCTCTCTCTCTCTCTCTCTCTCTCTCCCTCTCCTACTCTCTCTCTCTCTCTCTCTCTCTCTCTCTCTCTCTCTCTCTCTCTCTCTCTCTCTCTCTCATACTCTAAATCATGGACAAGAGTGATCTTGGAATAGGTACTGTACATTTGTTTGCAATTGTACGTAGGTAGGTAGGTAGTGTCATGAGGCTGTGTAGCTGTGGTCTCTGACCTGTCTCTATGGTGGGGTTCTTCAGATGCACCGTACCTGGTGAGTGGTACGAGAGCAGGATAGGGAAAGCCCATTAGCAGATTATATATACAGTACAATGAAGGGCTCCTCCAACCTCTCTCACACGATCTGCTTTCACAAACCAAAGGCAACCCAGTGTCCACTCATCTCGGCTTTTAAAACACTTTAGCAGGACAGGTAGCCATCAGGTATGTGGGTTGAAAGAACATATGCAGGCACTGTATAATATCGCTTTTCAAATGCCTTTCATTATGTCGCATCGCAGTGATCTTACATCAAAAATGCCATCCCACGTGTTCTCTCATTGGACGGGTGTCTCATTTTAAAACATGTTTGTCAGTACTGTCAGAATGCTTTTTAAATGTAGCCTATCAATGTAGCCTGTCAATGTAGCCTGTCAATGTAGCCTGTCAATGTAGCCTTTCAATGTAGCCTGTCAATGTAGCCTATCAATGTAGCCTGTCAATGTAGCCTGTCAATGTAGCCTATCAATGTAGCCTGTCAATGGAGCCTGTCAATGGAGCCTGTCAATGTAGCCTATCAATGTAGCCTGTCAATGGAGCCTGTCAATGTAGCCTATCAATGTAGCCTGTCAATGGAGCCTATCAATGTAGCCTGTCAATGGAGCCTGTCAATGTAGCCTATCAATGTAGCCTGTCAATGGAGCCTGTCAATGTAGCCTATCAATGTAGCCTGTCAATGGAGCCTGTCAATGGAGCCTATCAATGTAGCCTGTCAATGGAGCCTGTCAATGGAGCCTATCAATGTAGCCTGTCAATGGAGCCTATCAATGTAGCCTGTCAATGGAGCCTGTCAATGGAGCCTATCAATGTAGCCTGTCAATGGAGCCTATCAATGTAGCCTGTCAATGGAGCCTGTCAATGTAGCCTGTCAATGGAGCCTGTCAATGGAGCCTATCAATGTAGCCTGTCAATGGAGCCTGTCATGTCTGTCAGCAGAAACTGTAGTATAACACAAATCATGTTGAAAGGGGGATGATGTTAGCGTACTTCGCTAGATAGGCTGCCATTGGTTGGAGAAAAAAAAGTATGTTAGGTCTACTTATCAGTACGTTTAGCCAACTCTACAAAGTTTCTACCGGTAGCTTGCAATGTCACGTCATCAGGTAACAAGACAGCGGTAAAATGCGCCTTTCAGCTGCTTGACAGGCAGAGCCCACAAAGGATGGGAGATTTACTTAAACCACTCGTACCGGTCAGGTATAGTTCACTTTTATTTCATATCACTCAAAGGCTACCCTCACGTATCTGAAATGACATGATCAGTTGATGTCTACTGAGCATGATAAGCATGCAGTTACGTGCTGTATAACTCTGATGATAGAGCTGAACGTGTCCAATTGTTTTGCATGTAATAATAATTGGACATTTGTAGTTCTGATTATATTAACACAATATAGGTATTCTATATTATATATCAAGAGGTTATGATATTACAACCAAATAATTCACATTTTACTTAACAATCCCTTGAAAAATGGCACACAGCGGTCAACGGTTTTAGTGGAGCTGGGGGTCCCCTTGCCCCCCAGCAAGTAAATTGAATGCTCTGCACCTTATTGTGATGTTTCATTGACGACGACCGATATCGTTAGCCGCTGATTTCTGAAGAGCATAAGTATAACATATTGGGTACTGATACTGTAGCCGTCGTAATATAAAGGCACTGGTGGCCCAATGTTTATTAACCATTAGATTGATAAAACACTGACCACAAGTTCACACTGCCCTTAAGCCAGTGGTTTCCCATTACACCATATATGAGCCATTACACCAGGTGACTTTCAGCTTCTTAGAGGCTGTATTCACTATAGCCCAGAGTTTCGTGGGGTATAGGAGCTGGGACCCTGGGCTGATAGACTGGCCCAGCTCTTATTGGAGAGGCCTGTGTTTCCTTGAGTAAAGGTCCTGTGTTCATTAGAGTTGGAGGTGCAGCATGGACTCTGGGGACGGCAGACAACCCTCCTGCATTGATCAGTCAATTTGCCTCTGTGTGACCCCTGAGCGTCACCTTCCTCCGCTTCAGGGACCAGCTCACTCAGTCTAACCCCCCTCTTGCTCCACGTGCGTCCCCCTCTCCATCTCAGCTCTCTATCCCTCCATCTGCTAACATTGTAACGTTCACATGGCTGCTCAGCAACTCCTCCTAGAGGCAGACCCATAAACAAACATCTCCATATCTTTCTGTCTCTCTCTCTCTCTCTCTCTCTCTCTCTCTCTCTCTATTCCTGCAATACACTGTATGATGCCGGCCCACCTGAATACAATTGATATTAATGCCGTTGAAACCATTTATTAACAGCTTTACTAAGATGAACATGAGCTGTGTTTTCTCATCATGCCTGGATGGTAAAGGCCTGCTTCTCTGGAGATGCACAACAGACACAACTTTACTGTGTTTTTCTCTACTTCCTGAAATAGATACTTCCTCTCTCTAGAATGATTCTATACCCGATTTATTAAACCACACTTTGCGACTCTAATATAAGGGAAGAAACTAGTGGAGGGCACTCATGGTGATTTTCACCCCGTATTATCCTGGTGGCTGTGTTGTGTCCTACCCCCCCCAAAAAATGCACCCTGAACCCTAATGTTACAAGTGGCATACTAAATGTTTTTATCTGTGTTGTTTTGGGTGTGTCCACTCTAAGAGGCATTTTCTTACAGCCTTGTCCTAGACCTATTGTGCCTTTCCCTTCTGTTCCATGGTCCAGCAGCCCACCCCCACCACAGGGCCCTCCCCCTGGGAGAGGGACTGATGGACAGGAGGGTCTCAGATGGCGGTGAGGACACAGGGTCAGTATCAGTGCGACTGGCGCCAATAGAGACAGACAGGCGCTGGGGCAGTCAGCTGGGGCTGGAGCACAGCTGCTTTGGCCCGCCGCACACACACACACACACACACACACACACACATACACACACGCACAGCCCAGTACGATTGATCGACAGCCATCATCAGCGTCTGTCTCCACTATCGATTAGCCAGCAGGATTATATAGGCTCTCTTCTCTACCTGTATCTTTCTCTAATACTACCTCCTTCTCCCTGTTCCTCCTCCAGGCCACACGCTGCACTCTGGGTAACCCTGTAATCCACTCTAATGCCACATCTGTCTAATACGGCTACACAAAATGTCACCTGTCAGCCAGGTCTGGACCACAAGGCTGTTATGGGCTTCGGGAGCATGTGTTCGTGCATGTACAGGCACACGCTCTAACGGACACACACACTCTATGGCCATCAAGTGGCTGGTCAACTATCCCCTTCAGTGTGTGATGTGAACAGAATTGACTTCATACTGGTTGAGACTGTGTGCAGAGAGAGAGAGCTACTCAGCTCCTCTCATTGGTCTGAGTGTGTTAGCCAGGAAACAAATGAATCTGATTGCAAACGTGGTGCAGAAAAATCATTAGGGCAGGAGTGTGGAACAATACAGATTAGGATGAAACAAGGCACATTAAAAACAAAACACCTTGGAACGAGAGTCTATCTAAAAACGTTAACGTGTAATAGTGAAGAGTGTGTCAGAGTTTATAGACTGTAAGTAATTACCAAGGAGAGAAGAGAAGAAGAGATACATCAAATTACTGAGCGGGTCATTAAACAAACAGCCATTTTGAAGTTTCTGATCTCAAGTTTTACTGAAGGCAAAGTTTTGACTCAAATTCCCACACTAAGAGTCACCAGAGACACTCTGTCTTGATTACTTTTAAAATTGTCATAACGCGTCGTTCTCGAGTAACGTTATAGAAAATAATAGGGTTGTATGCTTCAGAGAGATGGGGATGTTGACTTGTCCTCAGATGTGTTGGAAAGTGGCATCATGAGTAGAGATGACTCTGTGCCTATCCAGTTCTCTACTGCCATGCAGAGCCATGCAGAGCCATGCAGAGCCATGCAGAGCCATGCAGAGCCATGCAGAGCCAGGCAGAGCCATGCAGAGCCAGGCAGAGCCATGCAGAGCCATGCAGAGCCAGGCAGAGCCAGGCAGAGCCATGCAGAGCCAGGCAGAGCCAGGCAGAGCCATGCAGAGCCATGCAGAGCCAGGCAGAGCCATGCAGAGCCATGCAGAGCCATGCAGAGCCATGCAGAGCCAGGCAGAGCCATGCAGAGCCATGCAGAGCCATGCAGAGCAGCAAACCAATCTGTGTGAAGGAGGAAGAGGCCCAGTGAGGAATAGCTGAGGCAGGTGTAATCTTTAACAGTCCTGGGACTCAATGCTTTTAATCAGGGAGCAAATCGGCCTCATCTCTGGGCAGAATATTGAGAATGTTCATAGAGGCGCTCCTCCGTGCTTATACTTTGGGTGACAGGGCTGATCGACCTTAAAGCCCCTCTCAAAATGAGCCAGAGGCCCCATCCCTTCAAATAACCGCGGACAAATCTGAATCCTCATGGTGTTCTCTGCTTCCTGATTTTCACCTGCATTTTTGGAATTTCAAATTGACTTTGTAGTTGCATCCCTCAGCAGTTCTGGTATCCTTAGTGATGGATCATGTGTATTCCCTTCCTTGAAGAACACAGTATATCCAAATGCAGAGTTCACATTCAGAGTGTAATGTTTTAGATGCGGGTCGCGTGGGGTCGGTATTAATGTGTACTGTATATATGGGTATGGTGATGGGTAGGCCTAATACTCCCATCCAGGTATTTGTGTGGTGTGGTGAGGGATTAGGAGGCAGTAGGAGACGGGAGACTCCTGGACGGAGAGCGTCCTCTGCTTTCTCCTCCGGGCGGCATGTGGCTTTGTGCTCCGACTAATCTGCCAGATTGTTGTCGCTCCCATAAAGCCACAGATAAGACATAGCTGCTGGGATTGGATTGCCTAGCCCCGGTTCTTGACACCAGCGAAACCAAAAAACTGCCGCTGGTACACCCCCACTACAACCCCCACCCTCAACCCACCTCATCCCACTCGCCCCCAAGATACTGTATTTAATTTACCAGCAGCGGGGAATGTGGGCTTTTTCTTCAACTTCTTCTTTCTCCATTTCTTTTTTCTCCATCTTCTCATCAGGATTATAAAAGGATCTTAAAAGTGTCTGTACATGCTACTCTTTCATATGCTTCTGGTTATTGCATTGCAAATTCAGGGCCCTCCGGAGCAATGTAAATCGTTCAGCAAATGTCTTTGAAAAAGTGTGGCTGTTGGAGGAAAGGGGAGGAGAGGGGGTGCGGGGGAAGAGATGGAGTAAAAAGAAAGGGAAGAAGGAAAATGACTTCTCTCTCTCTCTCTCTCTCTCTCTCTCTCTCTCTCTCTCTCTCTCTCTCTCTCTCTCTCTCTCTCTCTCTCTCTCTCTCTCTCTCTCTCTCTCTCTCTCTCTCTCTCTCTCTCTCTCTCTCTCTCTCTCTCTCTCTCTCTCTCTCTCTCTCTCTCTCTCCTACAGGTTAGTGTAAAGAGTAGGGAGACGAGGATATGAACGGTTTCCTGTGTGTGTGTGTGTGTGTGTGTGTGTGTGTGTGTGTGTGTGTGCGTGTGTGTGTACCGCAAGTGAATGCTGGTGTGAGTGCGTGTATGACTCAGGTGAGGATTCCTCGACGAGTGCTACATTAAAGGTTTTATTGAAGAGCAGTGAGATCAAACGCCGTACACCCCCGTTGCCATTGATCTAAAGAAGCACGCTCCCTCTCCCTCTCCCCATCCACAGGGTCGAGCCCATCACAAGGGAGGAAGAGACCAGTGGCTCGTACTCACACACCCTTCACACCCAGGCAGTGTTCATTTTGTCACCTATTTAAGATTTCGTTTGAAGTCTTTATGACTAAAATGCCTTTTAGTCTTAGTCCCATTAGAGTAATTACATCCGTCTTAGTTATCAGTTGTCTAAAACATCTGGACAATTTGTCACAGTCTTTTCTTTTAATAAATAGTTCATACAAACATCAAACATAACTTCCATTCTGCACATAATTTCCACTCCCTTAAAGCCTATTTATGTTTGATCTGAAAATGTGGTCTGGAGGCCCCATACGGAGGGTGTGAGGGAATTGCGGAGCCTCCAGAGGCTTACCGAGGCCAAATCGTGCTCCTTACCGCATCGCCGTGCGCCTTCAAAATTGTTTCAACAATGTAGAGGACTCCGTATAGCTTCGCAATGACATGACTGGTTAACGGTAGGTGGGGGCAGTACATGCGGTATTGACACAAACTCACTTCCTTGACAACAAATATAAAGTACTTTGACGACAGGCAATTAGAACAAGTTCACAAATGAACATCTTCATGACACCTCGTGTAGAGATTTGAAAGACACGCAAATGAGTCTGAACTCCTGGAATGAGATCAGGAAGGTAACGGGGATAGATGTGGTACAGAGGTCAACGGAATGTAGACCGTGGGGTACAGAAGGATCCTGGATTCAACAAATCTGAACTAACACAAG
Source organism: Oncorhynchus keta (assembly GCF_023373465.1). Classification (NCBI taxonomy): domain Eukaryota; kingdom Metazoa; phylum Chordata; class Actinopteri; order Salmoniformes; family Salmonidae; genus Oncorhynchus; species Oncorhynchus keta. The sequence goes on from NC_068422.1 coordinate 63,619,512, forward strand.
TGGATATTTGTCAAATCCGGCATGATTGATGTATTGTAACAAGCCCACAATGTGGTTACTAAAATCCGATGTGGATAGATTTTGTCTGTTTTTTTGCTGCATTACATTTACAAGTTGTCCCTTTCCAGGTTTATAAAAAGTGACTTCTAACCCCCATTCGTATGAGCTGTTAGCTTAGCTAGCATGCAGACATCGGTGGTGGTAGTCAAGGTAGTTAACTGTAATGCAGTTGATCGATGACGATAACATGAACATGTATTGGGGATGACAACCATACGATCATTGTACTCAGAATTTTAACCTCAACATAGTGTGAAATACACATTTAAACAATATCTTAAATGTTGGCTGAGGACGGCAATGAGCAGTTCCGTGATGGAGACGAAGGTGGGGAAACTGTGGAGCCTTTTAACTTGCCATCTTGGCTGAGCTCCTGTGTCAAGCACCGGGAAACGGACTCCGACATCTCAGAAGAGGAAAGGTCTTGTCTTTTCATTGAGCCAGTTGCTTGTAATTAGCTGGATGGCTATAGAGATTAGCCTTGAACCACTATGAGTGTTGCGGCGCGGATCAATTTATCGGCTGCGTATGACAGCTCCCCGAAGCGCAAGAAGAATGAATGCTCTGACTTCTGTGGAGGCCCGCAGTGCAGTCAACGCTATAAGGCCACTCTAGATGTCGGGATGCCCATGCAGAGCCTTTTAGTCACAGCAACCCCCCCCCAAATAATCACTTTTATGCTACCTTTAACTTCCATCATGTGCACATTCAGATAGCCTTGTCCGACTAGGTCTACTATTCCCTCGCATACCTTAGCTGCCAGCATTGATATTGTGGCAGATTGTAACCAATGCTATAAATAACGATATGCTATAAAGCCTTGGCTACAGGTTAAACAATTTACAGCTCTAATTTTTCATTAACCGGGTAAATAACAGTGGTTTCCTTGAAACCAGGAGAATTTGAGTTTTCCCAGAAATGCCGGAAGTATTACTGTCCTCCTAATATTCAACAAATAGCATTAGGTTTTTTCCCATTGGAAAAAACCTAATGCTATTTGTTGCGGACCGCAACACAGGTGAACGTATAACAGAGCACATGGGAAAATAGAGCTTCTGGTGAAAACAAAGCAAAAAACAGCCTACATGAAAGTAAGAGAGAAAGTAAATGTTGTTGTTTCTAGTTTCGGTTAATTACAAGTGAAGAGTCCTGGCTTCGCATCAGTTCAAAAGATTGATGAGTGACTGAAGAGTCCGTCTGGGAGCTGTGTAGGAGACACAGACCAGCTCAATCAGATCGTTCAACTGGAAGATGTCCATTCTGCCAAAGAGAGGATTGCATTCATTATTCTATGATTAGACACAGCTTCATGTCTATTAGTCTCACGTGGAATTCTCGTAACCTCACTTTTTTTTTTTTTTTGGACTCAAATGAAAAGTCATTTGTCATAGTTAGGTATTTTTCAAGGGCATCTCGCCCCATTAATGTCATAGTTTTAGTCAGGAAAAAATATTTATTGACAAGTATTTTGTGTCATAGTTATTGTTGACGAAATGGACACAGGTCATGTCGGTGTTGCCTGGGGTACAACAAGGAGGTGAGAAAAGGAGGACCACTAGAGTGATCTTTGTTTGGACTCGTCAAATTGAATTATCATTAGCAGTTTGTTTGTTGCATCCTGTATGTACAGGCAGTTGATGTCAGCTGTCCTGGTTGACTATCCTTAGTCCTAGTAAAGGGGGAAGAGTTGGAAAAGCTGTAATCTCTAGTTATGCTCCTTAGCATTTAGGCCCTGGTCTTAGCTGCAGTAGAAACCCTATTGAGGGGATGAGCTTCCTTTTTACATATTTTTCTATCCTGAATTTTGCTGCTGTTGACAACTGTTTTTCAAGCCATGTCATGTTTGCTGAAGTCCTGCATCTACAATAAATCAAGTACTGTTTTTTTCTACAACCGTGGGTCCTCCTCATTCCCACCTATCACCTCCCTTGCCGAATCTGGGTCTGCTATTCTGCACATGGTGGTCACCAAACAGATACCTTTCAAAGTCAGGAGAAAACTGCACGTGGCACCTCATTCCGGAGTACATCTCCGACGGGATCTTATAATTATATTCAATTAAAAGCTTGTCCTGCTGTTTATATCCCGGCATCTAAAAGCAGGCTTCTAATAAGAGTTGCAATAGAATCCCGAGGTGTGGCAGACAGACAGGCAAACCCAGATTGAAGTTTTGGGGGCTATTGAGAAGCTATGCTTCTGTCTCCCTGTCTGTGTGTGGAGGCTGTCTAGAGGCAGCAAGGAGTGTGGGTCTGACAGGACAGTGTGGCAGCGTTTGACGTGGCTGACAGGGCTGTCACAGCCTCATCACTGCCATGATGCTCGTCTCTCTGCTCACAGTCCTGACCTCTGTGGATGGTCCCGGGGCCCCATCGGTCACGCCGTCCCTGTCTTTCCACAGACGCTCCTGACAGGAGACATGAGCTCTCAGCCGCTTGCACAGGCACCTGGGACACACCAGGGACCCGCCAGGTAGGGCCCGGGCTCTCTCCTCTCTCCCCCTCCACTGTCTCCTGGCTAGCAGCGCGGTAGAGAGGGAGGCGGGAGGAATAGAAAAGAGGGAAAAACAACATGACATTTAAAACACCACATCCCCGGTTTGAACAGAAGATAGGCAGATGGACCCTCTGGATGTTCCTGTTGCTGCCTAGTTTGGAGAGGGGATGTTGTGGAATGTATGATAAAAGTCTGGACAGGATGTGAACTACGTACATTTATGATAGATGACGGAGCAGACGCTTGCTGTGAGAGTGATTGGATTAGTTGTGTGTGCGCGCGCGTGTGTGTGTGTGTGTGTTGTATATATCTGCATGAGTGTATTTTTAAATCGCACATTTGCATCGAGGAGACAGATGAAATACTCTCAAATCTGCTTACATGTCCACTCCCTGCAGAGTAGGGTGACTGTACTATGTATCTATGTCACTGGGATGAAAGCAGAGAGCAAGTGCTCTACATACCTTAAAAATCTCTACGGGAACGGTGCCCCACCAGCCCCGCCCCACAGGACGGTTGAGCTAATGTAGGCTAATGTGATTAGCATGAGGTTGTAATTAACACAAAAAAAAATTGCAGAACATAGACATATCTGGTATGGGCTGAAAGGTTGAATTATTGTTAATCTAACTGCACTGTCCAATTTACAGTAGCTATTACAGTGAAAGAATACCATGCTATTGTTTGAGGAGAGTGCACAATTATGAACTTGAAAATGTATTAATAGACCAACTAGGCACATTTGGGCAGTCATGATACAACATTTTGAACAGAAATGCAATGGTTCATTGGATCAGTTTAAAACTTTGCACATATACTGCTGCCATCTAGTGGCCAAAATCTATATTGCGCCTGGGCTGGAGTAATATGTTATGGCCTTTCAAATGGTATGCGAATCCTTGCTTCAGGTCCTGAGCTACAGGAAGTTAGATGTTGGTATGTCATTTTAGGCGAAAATTGAAGGGAAAAAAAGGTCAGAACCTTAATAGGTTTTAAACATGCTTTGAAACACTTAAAATTAAAACTAATCCCCACAAATACTAGTCACGCCTGTCAAGGGTGCTTCTATTGACCCGGGACAGAGAGATTCAACTAACACCAACTAATACTGACAAGCATATACAGTGTCCATTACAGAACAGACATTAAGTGGAGAAGGCTGCATTGTGGAAGACTAGAGGAGTGTAATGAAGTCGACAGGATCATTAGCGAGCAACAACTGCCTTCCACTCATGTGATGGGAATCAGGTAAGTCAAAGGACTACAAGCCCTGGTTTGGTTCCGCCAAACACATTACAGGAAAAGCGTCGGCAGGACAGAACGTTCCAGAGCAGATGACATGAGTGAATTATTCAGATTGTTATGGAACCTCAATCTCTTTCCCTATAAATCACCTATCTGTCGGTCTCGGTCTCTGTCTGTCTGGTCCAGACCAAATCAGGTGGAGAGATCAGAGGAGAGAGACACTGAATGACACCTGTTCGACCCGCTAGTAGAATCAATAGTAACATCACAGTAACATAGCACTGGCTTTATGTGGGCTACAGTGTGTGTAAGGTAGTTAGGTGGCAGTGAGCAGGTTAAGAGTCTGTCTTACACACACACCATGGCCAGGAGCTGTGTGTTTCTCTTTAAAATGGGCGACGAGCCATATGTGGGGTCATTAGTCTCTCCACTGTCCTTCACTTATAAAGGACAACATGTCAATGAGCAAATTAGTGTTTTTCCTGCTTTGTAAAAGGACCTTGACTTTTATGATGTCTTTACTTTGTTTGTAATATATATATATATATATATATATATATATATAGGGAGCGCAGACAAATCATAAATTACAAAGCTATAAAAAAAAATGAATCTAGTGCTAAAATGGGTATTTCGTTTTTGTATTGCATAGCACACAAATTACACCCATTAACAGTACTTGCTATTGAAGCATGCACAGTATAGAATCCAAAATAACTTTCTAGCTGTTACTCCGATGTGCACATTTAACACAGTAAAACATGTTAAACATCCATTAGGTTGAGGCCAGCCATCAGATTGAAACCCTCCAGAGTACAGTGGCTACAGTAAATTGCCAATTTAGGCTTTCTATATTTTGTTGTTGTTTTTCTGTAATGGTGCAGGAGTCATTGTTTTGCTCTTGGTCCCAGCATCTGATACTGTCAGAGCCTAGGATCCTGCAGCAGACTGCCTGGGGCCCAGGCCCTATAAGCCCAAGGAGTGTCACAACGTATGGATTGGCCCATTTATCATGTAATCTGGAGAGCGAATGGACGGGGCGCTATCAGCAATCTGGTATTGATCCCGGCAGGGGCCATGCTATTGTTCATCTGTGGAGCCGGAGTGGCACACAGCATTAATGAAAGAAACTAAACAATGCATAGCAATCAGAGTCACATCTTTCTGAGAGGAGAAAAAGAAGAGGGGTGAGGAAACAAGAAAAAATGATAAAAAAGTTGAGACAGCAGGAGAAACTTTGTATTATATTTGCTGTAGGAAGGTCTAAAGATTATCTTTGTTCACCTGTTCATAGCCGTCCACTGTTCATGGCCGTCCACTGTTCATGGCCGTCCACTGTTCATGGCCGTCCACTGTTCATGGCCGTCCACTGTTCATAGCCGTCCACTGTTCATAGCCGTCCACTGTTCAAGGCCGTCCACTGTTCATAGCCGTCCACTGTTCAAGGCCGTCCACTGTTCATAGCCGTCCACTGTTCATAGCCGTCCACTGTTCAAGGCCGTCCACTGTTCATAGCCGTCCACTGTTCATGGCCGTCCACTGTTCATGGCCGTCCACTGTTCATGGCCGTCCACTGTTCATGGCCGTCCACTGTTCATGGCCGTCCACTGTTCATGGCCGTCCACTGTTCATTGCCGTCCACTGTTCATGGCCGTCCACTGTTCATGGCCGTCCAGTGTTCATGGCCGTCCACTGTTCATGGCCGTCCACTGTTCATGGCCGTCCACTGTTCATGGCCGTCCACTGTTCATGGCCGTCCACTGTTCATGGCCGTCCACTGTTCATGGCCGTCCACTGTTCATGGCCGTCCACTGTTCATGGCCGTCCACTGTTCATGGCCGTCCACTGTTCATAGCCGTCCACTGTTCATGGCCGTCCACTGTTCATGGCCGTCCACTGTTCATAGCCGTCCACTGTTCATAGCCGTCCACTGTTCATGGCCGTCCACTGTTCATGGCCGTCCACTGTTCATGGCCGTCCACTGTTCATGGCCGTCCACTGTTCATGGCCGTCCACTGTTCATGGCCGTCCACTGTTCATAGCCGTCCACTGTTCATGGCCGTCCACTGTTCATAGCCGACCACTGTTCATAGCCGACTCTGGCACTAAGAATCAGCATCAATAATTTATATCAATGCTGGATGTGACATACACTATACATACAAAAGTATATGGACACCCCTTCAAATTAGTGGATTTTTATTATTATTATTAATTATTTACATTTTTTATTTAACCTTGATTTAACTAGGCTAAAAAGGTTATGGACAAATTCTTCTTTACAATGACTGGGTTTGGCTATTTCAGCCACACCCGTTGCTGACAGGTGTATAAAATCGAGCACACAGCCATGCAATCTCCACAGACAAATATTGGCAGTAGAATGGCCTTACTGAAGAGCTCAGTGACTTTTAACGTGGCACCGTCATAGGATGCCACCTTTCCAACAAGTCAGTTCCTCAAAGTTCAACCAAACGGTAAGTGCTGTTATTGTGAAGTGGAAAACTCTAGGAGCAACAACGGCTCAGCCGCAAAGTGGTAGGCCAAACAAGATGACAGAACGGGACAGCCGAGTGCTGAAGCGCGTAGTGCATCTGTCCTCGGTTGCAACAATCACTGCTGAGTTCCAAACTGCCTCTGGAAGCAACGTCAGCACAATAACTGTTCATCGGGAGCTTCATGAAATTAGTTTCCATGACCGAATAGCCACACACAAGCCTAAGATCACCATGCGCAATGGCAAGCTTTGGCTAGAGTGGTGTAAAGCTCATTGCCATTGGATTCTGGAGCAGTGGAAACACATTCTCTGGAGTGATGAATCACACTTTTGGCTGATGCCAGCTACCTGCCCCAATGCATAGTGCCAATGGTAAAGTTTGGTGGAGGAGGAATAATGGTCTGAGGCTGTTTTTCATGGTTCAGGCTAGGCCCCTTAGTTCCAGTGGAAGGAAATATTAATGTATACAATGACATTCTAGATGATTCTGTGCTTTCAACTTTGTGGCAACAGTTTGGGAAAGGCCCTTCCTGTTTCAGCATCACAATGCCCTTATGCACAAAGGAGGTCCATGCAGACATGGTTTGTCAAGATCGTTATGGAAGAACTTGACTGGCCTGCACAGAGCTCTGACCTCAACCCCATCGAACGCCTTTGGGATGAATTGGAATGCAGACTGCGAGCCAGACCTAATCGCCAAACATCAGTGCCCGACCTCACTAAGTCCCTGCAACAATTTTCCAACATCTAGTGGAAAACCTTCCCAGAAGACTAGAGTCTGTTATAGCAGCAAAGGGGGGACCAACTCCATATTAATGCCCATCATTTTAGAATGAGATGTTCGATGAGCAGGTGTCCACATACTTTTGGTAATTTAGTGTACTTTATAGCAAACTATAATATATGCCATTAAGCAGACGCTTTCTTTCCAAAGAGACCTACAGCCATGTGAATCGAACCCACTATCCCTATAGTAAGAGCAGAATCACCATGTGCAAATAGTGTTTGCCAGATACAATAGAGATGCTTTAGATCAGTGGTCACCAACTGGTCAATCAAGGTCGACTGGCCGATCTCCAAGGCATATATAGTTGATTGTTTTTTTTACAGAAATGTTTGGCAATGATAAAGCTTTGCATTCATATTTTTTTTGTATTCCTCTTGCGCAGCTGGTGGTAGGTGCACCCGATTCAGGATGCCGGATAGCCAAAGTGTTCCGATTTTGAACCATTTCATGTGTCTGAAGGTACAAACTCTGGAGAGCAAATCAAATGCACTATAGGCCTACCCCTGGCCAATCAGATGGCTCATATTACCATGTCTGCAGTAATGTAGCAGGCATAAAACAAAGGTACATCAAAAACCATGACGAGAGAGAAACTGTCAAGAAATACGGCAAAGAGTGTCTGTTTTTATGAGTGAGTTCATGTTTAACCTCTACCGGATAGGTGTCCCTAAACCGGGACAGTTGTTGCTCAATATGAAATAATGTGAATAGAATGATGGTGTAAACAACAGCCAACCTTCTGGGACATAGTCATATCTTAGATGAGAAGAAAGTTTAAATTCTTGTTAGTCTAACTGCAGTGTCCAATTTACAGTAGCTGTTACAGTGAAACAATTACCATGCTATTGTTTGAGGAGAGTGCACATCAACAAATCACTTTTATCACGGTAACTGGTTTGATACAATCACCTCTGAAGGTAAATAATGTACTTACATTCAGTAATCTTGCTCTGATTTGTCAACCTGAGGGTCCCCGAAATAAAATCTTGTGTAGTTTTGTTTGAAAAAAATATATATATATATTCAAATGTAGGAACTGGGTTCTACAGTTTGATCCCACTGCTGTCTCTGGCTCCACACACACACCCCCCCACCCCCCGGCCATCTAGATGTGTGAAGGTTAGTGTCTTTTCTGTAGGGAAGCTAATGACCCATCGTGTATGACATTCCTGAGAGTGTGTAAACATTTAAATGTTTTATTACCATAGCATTTTTGTATGTTCTCTATAGTTATGTACTTGAAGATGTATAAATCGACCAATTCGGCACATTTGTGCAAACTCCTGGCAGACAAAATATTGTGCAGTGATGTAATTCTTCACTGGATCAGTCTGCAACTTTGCACACACACACACACACACTTCTGTCATCTTGTGGGCAAGATTTAAATAACACGTGGAATCCTCTCAATGTATGGCATTTCTCTTGCATTTCAAAGATGATGGAACAAAATAAATAATAGATCTGGTAAAAGACCATACTAATGTGTTATATTCTCTTACATGAATTTCACATTTCCACAAACTTCAAAGTGTTTCCTTTCAAATGGTATCGAGAATATGCATATCCCTGCTTCAGGTCCTGAGGTACAGGAAGTTAGATACGGGTATGTCATTTTAGGAGAGAATTGAAAGAAATGGTCTGTTGTTACTCTGTCAACACCTTTTAGAAAAAAATTTATACCATAAAATGAGAATTGATCGTACTTCCACTCGCGCTATAACCACCACTGCAGCTGTAATGAACGAGTAGGAAAGTGTATTGATAGCCGTGCATTGTTATTATTAGCGGCTTGTGTCTTTTTTACAGGGTTTTTTTATGGCTTTGGTACTATTTTCACAAGTATGCAGTACATTTTCACAACTCCTAGTACAAAACTCCAAACTGGTCACGCTTGTAACGTAGCCAGACTTTCATTCAAAACCTGTCATTGTGCATTCATTTGGACTGTAAAACATCTTTCACCACACATATATTGATTTAAAATACAATCTTATTGTGAAATGTACTGAAAACATTGGTTTAATCAACAAAAACACAACATAATGATATCTTTTCAATTTAGTTGATTTAACTCCCAGCGAATCCAATAGCAAACAATGCAAGATACGCGTTTAAAATCACCCATAGAAGTGCTGAAAGTAATATGTTACAGTACTGTAAATTGCAGTAGATTACCCAGTTTTCACATTAGGCAATACACTTACATTCCCCAACAGAATTGACAGAAAATCTATCATTTAAATCATATCTATCCAATGTGTAATCACTTACATTTTTTATTTTTCAGATATAATTGCAACATAGGTGTACTGTCTGTAATCAAATGTAAGAAATTAAATTAAAGAAATGAAATCAATGAAAATAAAACAATGTTAAGCCTGCATTAATTTGCATCGAGCCTGTCTTGAGCATTTGGCCGTAAATTCTCATAAACATCACAGTGAATGTCCTCATTGTTCATGCACAGCGGGAAAAACCTTTGGGATGGCGACTCCAAGCTTGACATTGGTCTGCATTGACATTGTCGCATGCCTCATCCATGGCCGGAAGGAGGGTGGCACACTCATTGGGATGGCGATCGTACACCTTCCTCCTTCATGCTGAAGAACAAATCCTCTAAAGGGTTGAGGAAAGGAGAGTATGGGGGCAGGTATAGGGTCACAAATTGGGGATGGGCCCGAAAACCATGACATTGGTGACACCTTCACATTGACAGGCCTGCTCAATTTCATTGAGAAACACAATGAGGTGTGCAGCATTGTAGGATCCAAGTAATGGCCTATGTCCTACTACACCATCTTCAGAGATAGCTATGCACATGGAGATGTCCAGGCACTTGTAAAGGCTACCCGTTGGCCAATGTGGTTCCGCCCACAGCCTCGAGTTTTGACCAGGTTACAGCCCGCTTCATCAACAAAGAGATACTTGTGATGGTTCACAGCAGCTTCATCTTGCTCCGATTTGTCAACATGAGGGTCCCAGAAATAAAATGTAGTGTAGTTTGTTGGATTTTTTCATTTTTTATATTCAAATGTATTTCACCTTTATTTAACCAGGTAGGCCAGTTGAGAACACATTTATTTAACCAGGTAGGCCAGTTGAGTTCACTTCACAAATTTGGACTATTTTGTATATGTCCATTACATGAAATCCAAATAAAACATATATTTAAATTACAGGTTGTAATGCAACAAAATAGGAAAAAACGCCAAGGGGGATGAATACTTTTGCAAGGCACTTCATAGTGTATATTGTAGCTCTGTTGGTGATCGGCTGGGGGTCTGTGGATTGTGAATAGGGCATGTGATATTGTTTGAGTTGTGAGTGTAGTGGTGTAAATGTGTTTCATAGATACCTGGTGCCTCTTCAAAAGGCAGGTGATTGCTGGTAGGCTGATGGAAGCCACCTTGGCAAAGGTGTCATAGTTCTCCTCAATGGCCTGCTTTATTTCGGACAGCTGTATGACATTCCTGACCCTCCCCATTTTCACCACTGCCCACTCCTGTGGGTCGGTCAGCACACGGCCACAGCTGTGGGGTCTTCTGTCCATTCTGAGAGTAAAACAGACATACTGTCAATAGATCATACTGTAGAAATCCTGTAATATGTTATGTGAATTGACATTAGAATATGTCATTTACTGTAAATGTAATGGGAAAGCATAGTACATATCAGGCAGACTTGCCGGTTTTCTTGGCGAAATGTTCTCTCATGATCGGATTAGCAGTTGATATTTTTTAGATCGGGGTGGACTAATCTGGCAGCTTCTACCATGGTAAAACCTGTTTACCACATGGTCATCGACAATGGCCTGGACTTCATTAGACACGACAGTTCTCTGCTGTCTGCCTCTCTCTCGCTGATGTCCATCTCTTTGACGTGGCCCATGCCCAGCTCTTTGACCTCATTGAAGGGGCCCATGCCCAGCTCTTTGACCTCATTGAAGGGGCCCATGCCCAGCTCTTTGACCTCGTTGAAGGGGCCCATGCCCAGCTCTTTGACCTCATTGAAGGGGCCCATGCCCAGCTCTTTGACCTCGTTGAAGGGGCCCATGCCCAGCTCTTTGACGGGGCCCATGCCCAGCTCTTTGACCTCGTTGAAGGGGCCCATGCCCACCTCTTTGACGAGGCCCATACCCAGCTGTCTGACGGGCCCCTTGTCCACAAGCTCTTTGATTTCTTCCTCTCCCTTGCTGTCTATCCTGCTCCATGTTGAAAGAAGTGTTCACATACACCCTTTTATACAGTGACCAATTGTTGTTACCACTATGTGAAATGAATTAGCAATAATGACTAGTCATTATGTATGGTTATGCTTCTACTTTACAAACACACATTTGTTTTCTGTAGTTCTCAAAATCCATGTATAGTAGATGTCATAAGGTGAATGCACCAATTTGTAAGTCGCTCTGGATAAGAGCGTCTGCTAAATGACTTAAATGTAATGTAAATGTAGAGACACCAGTTTATAATCTATAGGTTTACCAAACGGTTAAGTGATTAACCATTAAGCGCAACATGTTTTAAATGTAACCTTTATTTAACTAGGCAAGTCAATTAAGAACAAAATCTTATTTACAACGACGGACTACCCCGGCCAAACCCGGACGACGCTGGGCCAAATTGTGCGCCTCTCTATGGGACTTCCAATCACGGCCGGATGTGATACAGCCTGAATTCGTACCGGGACTATAGTGATGCCTCTTGCACTGAGATGCACTGTGCCAATTGGGAGCCAAATGGTTATGGTCAAATGTATTTAAACAAATGAGAAGAAAATCACATGAAAAGTATTGTGAGAATTGCATTGTGAAAGGCAATGAAAGGTATTTCTAGATGAAACAGTGATTAGGTTTGGTGAAAAAGTTACTGTGTGATTGTGTGTTAAGAATGTGCTTTAAAGAAAAAACTGCATTTTTGATGATATGTTTTGAGTTTTGTACTAAGAGTGTAGGTTTGTACTACATTTTTGCACATACTGGTGGAAATAGTACCAAAGTGATAAAAAAATACAAATATCGAGGAATATTCAACTCTTTCTGTTCATAGGAGTAACACCATGAATGTGTGCATGAGGCAGAAATAATGCAGTGCGACTCAAGTTTCGCCACCAGCTGGAAGATGGTGTCCCTTTTTGGTGAGTGTCAGTGGAGGAAAGGGAGAGCGGAGGGGATGTTGAGAGGCGGACCCTCAGTCTGCTGCTCTCTCTCTCTCCGCTGAGGCTGACCTTCAGATGCAGGCACCATCGGCCCAGTAAAGTTCAAATAAAATGCTAATTATTTAAATGTATGCTCACTCAGCTGTACCTCACAAGTAATGCAGCAACAACTTATCTATTACCGGTGTGATCCTGTAGCCTCAAATTTTGAAATATATATATTTTGAAATAGTCTGAAAAACAAAGAATTGTCAGGGAAATTCAAGCAAAGCCAATATGTGGCGATAATGTATTGGGCCTATAGCCTACTGCACAAACGTCATTGCTACAATACTGTTTTTATTAGCTTAATGCTGCATAGGATTATGTAATGTAAAAAAAAAATGTGAGCGGTAGATCTCGGCCTGTATTTTCACTCAGAAAGTGATCTGGACTCAGAAAAGGTAAGTGACCACACTGCTTCAGATATTCCAGATATATAAGCTGGTCAGACTAATGACCAGGATGACCGTCCAATTCAAATCCCTATCCACCAACACAACATTAAAAACGATCATCATCAGTAATCAAAGTATGGGAGTGGTAACAGGGGAAAACGAGTACAGGCTTGTACCATCTGATCCTATTTGGATGTCTCTAAGATCTGGGATGTTTTCCAGCTTTGTGTTTCCAGGGCAGGCTTCAAGCAGGTAACTACTTTTTCTGTGGCTCATTGTCTGTCTGCCGCATTAAACCTGTGCCAGATGCTAAACCAGGCCCATAGGACCTCTTTCATCATCTGTCACTCATATCCTCTCCCCACTCCTCTCTTCTCTCACTGATAACCACATATAATATCAGCAATGTATATTTGCATTGTGACCTCTACTGCCTTCTTGACAGTACAAGGATTCACACACTGCGGACAATAGGTCTGTACTCTGCTGTCTCACAATCATTCGCAAAGAGGTCCCATAGAGACACAGCACCAAAAAACACTTTAGCTAGACAGGCATTAACAGTACAATCTCTGTGGTATTTTATAGTGTGGTCAACCAGGATTCACACCACGGTCACTTGTCTACACTGCTCTCACTCAGCGACAGTGAGCCCTCTCTGGATTCTCCCCTGGCGTTGAGGTGGTCGTGAGACTGAGGTAGTTGTCACACTAACTGAAGGCCAGTGATCAAAGAGAGGCATGTTGTCTCTCTTCTCTCATAAAACAGTGTGATTGCCCATAGCATCACCATCTGCTAGCCACTGGGAGGTGAAACAGTAAACACTCTGGTGAGTGCTGTGTGAGTGCTGTGTGTGTGTGTGTGTGTGTGTGTGTGTGTGTGTGTGTGTGTGTGTGTGTGTGTGTGTGTGTGTGTGTGTGCACGTGTGAGATTACGAGTAAATTATACAAAATGGTTCTATGCATGCGTGTCGTGTGGGATGAGGCTCATAGCTCTACCAGGGTACTCTCCTGTGCCAGCCTCCTCTCCTCTTTCTGCCTGTCTGCCTGTCTGTCCCCCACCACATGTAATCGGCTCAGTGTTATCTCCCTGCCTGACTTGGACAGGCCTCTCAGAGTGACAGCAGAGTGAGCCTGACCCCTGGGGTGCCCGGAGGTGACAAGGGATCCAGGAAAGAGGCTGCCTGCTTGAGAGGCAGCAGCCAGTAGATAAAGCTCTCATGTGGAGTCAGTGTCATGTAATTCCCCTTTAATACAGTCAAGGTGGATTCTAGCAAGCCTAGATCCACCCAACCCTCATGAGACCCCCTGTCACTAACAAAAAGAGCTCAGAGCTGACACAGCCACAGAGTCACTAGCTAACACACCTACCTCCAGTGTGTGGGTGTGTGCGTGCGTGCTGTGCGTGCGTGTCATCATCCACAAGTTCAGTAGGAGCTACAATAACAAGCCTACAAACCATACAGGCCTATATTTAGACAACCTCACCACTGAACAGAGCAAACAAAGGGATAAAAACAATAGTGCTTGCATCTCTCTGTATATGAGGTTTGTCTGATGTGCTACGCATGTGCGTTTGTGTTTGTTAAGGCGGAACAGTACAATGTGCCTATATGTTGCTCACAAGTACCTGGATATTACTGCAGCACATATATCATACATTAATAATCATTCCTGACAATCTTCGCGCATCAGACGAGTCCCCCTGGCCCAGAGATATTACATCTGGCCGCCTCATTTATCTTCCTGCACAGGGTCCCACAGTGGTCAGCACGCTGGCAGCCCAGCACGCCCCACGCTGCCCGTTTCATTATGAACACATCATAAACGGCACTGACACACCATGGAGCTCAGGGGGGCCTGTTTGTTGGACTGGCTCCCACGGTCCCCACAGGCCCCTACTATCTCTGGCCCGGGTGTGCCTCGACGGCGGGGGCCCGAACCAGACATCAATCTGCCTCTTTTACTGCAGAGGGGAGATCGAGACCAGGGGAGGACTGGCTCCTCAGGAACATACATTAATGAACTGGACAGTTCTCAGTGTGTTCTCTGAGAGAGATAGTGGGATATGCACAGAGAAGTCTCCGATGGGTTCCATCATGCTTCTCATGAACCGTTAGTCTTTCATTACAAGCTATGAAAACAAACAAAATGTGGGGCTACCCACTGGTTGAGTAGACGTTTTTCAACGTCATTTCAATGAAATTACACTGAACCAACATGGAATAGATATTTAATTGACAAATGTGTCCGGTGTGTATGTGAATCATGCAGAGATGTACTCAGGCCTCAAATGAGCTCTCTAAACCAGTGAGGTTTTACTACTCTGTTTTAAAAAACATCAAGAAAACAAAAAGATTCTGAGGCTAACAGACTTTGATCACGCAGACAGAAAATTACTTTCAACCCGCTGTAGTCATTACAAAGTCAAGCGGACTGCTGTGGTCATTGCAAAATCATGCTGACCACGGCGGTCATCTCACAGAATGTCCAGCCGGTCTGCAGACAATCGGAGTATCAGGGCCCGTGC
Organism: Oncorhynchus keta; assembly: GCF_023373465.1. Lineage (NCBI taxonomy): Eukaryota > Metazoa > Chordata > Actinopteri > Salmoniformes > Salmonidae > Oncorhynchus > Oncorhynchus keta. Next base: position 63,634,720 of record NC_068422.1, read on the forward strand.
TGGGGAGCCATTTCTTCTCTCATCAGCCCCACTCGCAATCCAGAGGACTTGATTTAAATCCCACATCAGTTCCCATTGTCTGCTCCATCCGTATCACTTAACACAGCGTCCATTTCCCCATGCCTACCCCCACACCCCCACGCTTTGATGCCCCTCTCACACTGATGAGTCTCTTCTGCACCCTCCCAAAGCCTTAGGCTTTACACACACACACACACACACACACACACACACACACACACACACACACACACACACACACACACACACACACAAAATCCACAATGCGGCGATCATATCGTGGGGAAAGTTTACTACTTTACCTCATGCAAAACAGCAAAACAACCAGCGTTTTCCCCTGCCGGGTCATTATTTTCATATCCTCTTATCATTTGCATATAGACAGTCTCCACAAATACCTTTAGTCACAATAGCATGCTGTTCTCAATTTGCCACTATATTGGAATCCACAAAAACAGGGAGGGAGCAGTCGTGACTAGGTTTTTGACCTCCAGAACTTCAGTACTTGTGTCTCATGAATTCCTCAGATCACACAGGGGCCAGTCAAGGTGAATGAGAATTACCCAGAGCATCTTGCCAGAAACCTTGGGCTGACATGAATGCCCTATGCTGCCTCTGGAAGTGTGTGTGGGACTGTGCGTGTGTCCCTTAAAATGTAATAGTGTGTTTGAAAATCTGCCACACAAAGCACATTCTAAAACTATGGCTTGTCCATTTAAGCAAACACTTGACTGGGCACCTGCAGGTCAGGGGAGAGGGCTTTTAAAAATACACCACTGCCTCTCTCTCTCTCTCTCTCTCTCTCTCTCTCTCTCTCTCTAGGTATCGGGGGTGGACAGAGGGGGTGGAAGCATCTGAAGGTTGACCTGGATTCCTCCCATTGGCTCTTGTTTATTTTCTATTTCTGGATATATTAGGTGTTCAAAAATGATGAATGTGACATTGGGCAAAATAGGATGAACTTTTTCATCATACGGCAGTACTAAAACTTGGCGGGGTAAAAAATAAATGACACACCTTAGATTTGAAACAGCGTATTCACGGCCAATTGTGGGATTGATCCAGGGACACTGTCTCAAGCAATGTTCTTGTCCCATACAGACCGAGTTTCAGGACCAATAGACTCTGCCAGTGACGAGCAGTCAGGGTAGGCAGGGTTAGTCTTATAAACTTGACCCTAGGCAATGGTAGCTAGGGTCTGGTTTCAGTGATGGACTCTTTTGGCATAGAGGAACTATGTCACTGCCTACAATACTAACTGAACCGCTTGAAGAAAATAGTAGCGAGCAAGATGGTGATCACAGAGGTTATTTTTAATGAGTGCATTTCACTAGTGGCTAGTGTGCATCAACTACATTCACTAAAACCAAAAGAGGCAGTTTTCGAGACTAAGACATTAAGACATTGCGGGTACAACAATGAAGAAGCGACTCCGGGATGCTGATCTTCTAGGCAGAGTTCCTCTGTCCAGTGTCTGTTCTTTTGCCCATCTTAACATTTATTTTTATTTTTAATTTCACCCCATTTTCGTGGTATCCAATTGTTAGTAGTTACTATCTTGTCTCATCGCTACAACTCCCTTACGGGCTCGGGAGAGACGAAGGTTGAAAGCCATGCTTCCTCCGAAACACAACCCAACCAACCTGCACTGCTTCTTAACACAGCGCGCATCCAACCCAGAAGCACCAATGTGTCGGAGGAAACACCATGCACCTGGCAACCTTGGTTAGCGTGCACTGCACCCAGACCGCCACAGGGGTCGCTAGTGCGTGATGAGACAAGGATATCCCTACCGGCCAAACCCTCCCTAACCCGGACGACGCTAGGCCAATTGTGCGTCGCCCCATGGACCTTTTGTAGCGATGAGACAAGATAGTAACTACTAACAATTGGATAACACGAAAAGGGGGTGAAACTAAAAAAAAAGTGTCTCTGCGATGCAGTGCCCTAGACCACTGCGCCACCCAGGAGGCCCAAGTCTGAACTCTGCCTAGAAGGCCAGCATCCTGGAGTCACCTCTTCACTGTTGATGTTGAGACTGGTGTTTTGCGGGTACCATTTAATGAAGCTGCCAGTTGAAGACTTGTGAAGCGTCTGTTTCTCAAACTAGACACTCTAATGTACTTGTCCTCTTGCCGAGTTGTGCTCCAGGGCCTCCCACCCCTCTTTCTATTCTGGTTAGAGCCAGTTTGCGCTGTTCTGTGAAGGGAGTAGTACACAGCGTTGTACGAGATCTTCAGTTTCTTGGCAATTTCTCACATGAAACAGCCTTCATTTCTCGGAACAAGAATAGACTGACGTGTTTCAGAAGAAAGGTCTTTGTTTCTGGCCATTTTGAGCCTGTAATCAAACCCACAAATGCTGATGCTCCAGATACTCAACTAGTCTAAAGAAGGCCAGTTGTATTGCTTCTTTAATTAAAACAACAGTTTTCAGCTGTGCTAACATAATAGCAAAAGGGTTTTCTATTGATCAATTAGCCTTTTAAAATGATCAACTTGGATTAGCTAACACAACGTGCCATTGGAACACAGGAGGGATGGTTGCTGATAATGGGCCACTGTAGATATTCCATTAAAAAATCTGCTGTTTACAGTGTCTATGTTATTTTAAATGGACAAAAAATGTGCTTTTCTTTCAAAAACAAGGACATTTCTAAGTGACCCCAAAATTATGCTTGTGTATAATAATATTGTCGTGTGTAATAGTGTGTAATAATATTGTTTGCGCACACTGCACATTGGAACAATTGTAAATCCATTGTGAAAGGCTATGAAGCTTGCTTTGCGAATTATTCAGATGAAATGTGTCAATATATGGATATGTTAGTGTCACCTATCAGCTGTAACTGTGGATGCTACATCGGTCTACTGCTGAACTTTGATCCGTGTGTCATTTTGTAGAATGCAATTCAAATGTGTCGCCATCGAAGGCCTTCACTTGTATATCTTGTCTACATTGGTATTTACATTTGATGAAAATAGTTTGTACATTTCGGTTCATAGCCTATGTCACTGGTTGGTGGAGCCATCTATGGTGAACTTGGGCTTCACAAACGTTTATTTGATTTGGCTTTGATAATAGCCAGCGCTTACCCAGCCACCGACCTCACATCACTGAACTATGCTCCAGGTACTGTAATGGCAATGATTGACCAGTACATACTAGCATGTCCAACCGTCCCACATGATTGGCAGAGGAGTGTCTCACAGAAGACAAGCTTTTTTTCTCCTCACATCTGACGAGAGAGAGACACAGACAGGGAGCTTAAAGAGGTGTGTGTTGGAGTACAGAACACCAAAGACCTGAACAGTGTTTGTTATGCTTACCTTGTTTCTCTTGCATTGTCAACAACTTTGTTATTTGTATTCTCATGTTCCCCTTTTTATCTTCTAAAATCTGCCGTCGGATAACAATGCTCCGGTATCAAAGAGACACGGGCGCTTACAAACGTCTTCGAGTGTAGCGCGGGGTGGGTTCGTTTGGGGAAACGTCGGGCGCGTGGATGACAGCTGCACGTTCCGCCATGCTAATCATGTAGAATCGCACCTCCCTCGTCATTCATTAGAACGGCAGACACACCTGGCCTTGAAAGGCAGCCCTTACTGCAAATGCTCTCCGTCTAATCTACGAAGCCTTTGTAGAAGTCAAAAATATACTACAGCACAACAAAGGAAAATCAGTCCACAAGATGGACACTGTACACGATATCTACAGATGTATCAAATATTCAGTTACACAGAATATACCTAACAGTGCCTTGTGTTAATTGTCAGTTTACATGTGTCATGGGGCTAGTGGGATGACTTAATCTTTTTCTTCACCAGCAACCACACTGTCACATTAAGGATAAACCAGTCTTTTTGAAAGAGGAAGAGCATATATCAGTTCCACTCCACTGAAAAACAGGCAAAAGGAAAGACAAAGCATTAAAGGTCTTGGGCACAATGTGGGGATACAAGCATGAGGGAGCTGAAAAGTAGCTATCACATTGGCAGATAAATTCTACACACAATTATTCATCCTGGGCCCATGACATATAGATTAATGAGTTTGATAACCCAGGGCTTTCCAAATAACTAGATCCCATTCTGTTGTGCCACTCCCTCCAACGGCTCCTTGCACCCTCACACTAAAATCATGTGCGTTGGTATGCCGACAGAAAGAAACAAATCGATTGGAGTTTAGCAGCGGTCATCAGCAGCAGGGTGGTGTCAGGGTCGTTACGACTCTGCGAATGGCTTCTCTCACAGATTCCCCGTCGGTCTGTCTGTGTGTCTGTGTGTGTGTGTGTGTGGGGGGGCACTGTTGGGAGCAGGATGTGTGTGTGCTGGTGTATTTGGGGGTGGGGGTGGGGGTGTGTGTGTGTGTGGGGGGTTAAATTAGCCTATCCCTGGACGGTGATAATGAATGAACGGAGATGTTTCACAGATGTTCTTCAGAGGGGATGCCGACCTACGGAAGAGACAGGTTTATCCAGGGGATAGCGGGTGGCTGGGGGTCACAAATAGCTCAATAGAATATTACAACAACAAGACTGCACTATACATAGTCGTGGATGAATATAGTGGTTAGATGTGGTGTGGTTACGGAATTTGAGATAAAGAATGAGTGTAAGCATTAAAGGGGCAATCTGCAAATGTAACGTCCACTTTTGGACTTCTAAATGAATGATGTGTACCCATGGATTCTTGAAGTATATAACTTCTAAATGTCTCACAGTTGAAGTGTACCTATGATAAAAAAATTACAGACCTCTACATGCTTCGGCAGTGTATCAAATACTTGTTCTCCCCACTGTACCTGCTGGAGCGCGTGCTACCGGTGGGTGCTGCTATGGTGACCAATGAGCTGAGATAAGGCAGGGCTTTACCTAGCAGAGACTTGTAGATGACCTGGAGCCAGTGGGTTTGGCGATGAGTATGACGCGAGGGCCAGCCAACGAGAGCATACAGGTTGCAGTGATGGGTAGTATATGGAGCTTTGGTGACAAAACGGATGGCACTGTGATAAACTGCATCCAATTTGTTGAGTAGAGTGTTGGAGGTTACAGTATTTTGTAAATGACATCGCCAAAGTCAAGGATCGCTAGGATGGTCAGTTTTACGAGGGAATGTTTGGCAGCATGAGTGAAGGATGCTTTGTTGCGAAATAGAAAGCCGATTCTAGATTTAATTTTGGATTGGAGATGCTTAATGTGAGCCGGCAAGGAGAGTTTACAGTCTAACCAGACACCTAGGTATTTGTAGTTGTCAACATATACTAAGTCAGAACTGTCCAGAGTAGTGATGCTGGACGGTGGGGCAGAAATCGGTTGAAGAGCATGCATTTAGTTTACTTGCATTTCAGAGCAGTTGGAGGCCACGGAAGAAGAGTTGTATGGCATTGAAGCTCGTCTGGAGGTTAGGTAGCACAGTGTCCAAAGAAGGGCCAGAGGTATACAGAATGGTGTCGTCTGCATAGAGGTGAATCAGGGAATCACCAGCAGCAAGAGTGACATCATTGATGTATACAGATAAGAGATATTCGGCCTGAGAATTGAAGCCTGTGGCAACCCCATAGAGACTGCCAGAGGTCCGGACAACAGGCCCTCCGATTTGACACACTGAACTCTATCAGAGAAGTAGTTGGTGAACCTGGCGAGGCAGTCATTTGAGAAACCAAGGCTGTTGAGTCTGCCGATAAGAATGTGGTGATTGACAGAGTCTAAAGCCTTGGCCAGGTCGATGAATACGGCTGCACAGTAATGTATCTTATCGATGGCAGTTATGATATCGTTTAGGACCTTGAGCGTGGCTGAGGTGCACCCATGACCAGCTCTGAAACCAGATTGCATAGAGAAAAAGGTACGGTGGGATTCGAAACGGTCGGTTCTTTGTCTGTCCCCATTAGGAGAACCATTTATGGTTCCAGGTAGAACCCCTCTGTGAAAAGAGTGTAGGACATAGAACAAATGATAGTGTAATTTATCATTTGCGATAGGCACACTAAAACCACATACTGTTCAGTTGGATTGGTTGTGATGGAGACTAAAGCTGGAAGTTTTATTAATCCACCTGAGCTGACTGACTGAGCTGCTGCGGTGGAGTGGTTTGTTCTCTCGGCATTGTTCCGTTGCTCTGCTCTGTTCATTCATCACACAGGCCTGCAGATATTGAGAGGCCTCCCCGTCTCAGAGTCGGCTGCTGTCAATGATCCCCACCTTTTTTGTTGTTGTAATTGTCTCTAAGCGATCTCTAGCCCTCTCACTTCCTCCCTCTCTCTCCCTTTCTCCTCCTCTCTCTGTGTGTGCTCCACTGGTCTGTAGCGCTTCTCACCACTCCTGGGACAAAAGTCAATGGATCTAGGAGCTCGTGTCAACGAAACTCTCCAAGCTTCTGATAAATATTTACACTTCAGAGTGATGAGTCTGAAGCAATGTTTGTTTGACTTTTCAGACTTGTGAAAGTTTTCTCATTCGAATGCAATCAATGTGGTGTATCAATTTGATAAGAAAAGAAAATTGGTAACCAGAGTGCCCTTTATGCTAATGCGGTAGAAACAGAACACACAGAATACACACACATTGCAACAGTAAAGTGCAGTCTCATTACCCTGAAAGGCAGACATCCTGAATAAAATGGAGTTCCATTAATATTTATGCCTGTAAAGTGCCTTCATAATCAGACAGAGCGATGTCACATGGCGTAGTGTGGGTGGATGTATGTCACACACACAAACGCGTATACAGAGGTAGAGCAGATGAAAGCAGACACACACATATAGACACTCTCCATGCCCAAATCCTTCAGACTAATGTAAAGTGCAGAGCATGGGCCAGTGTCCCAATGTAATGCACCAATGGTCATTTTGTTGGGTTTTCCATTAAACTGTAGGTACAAATGATTTCCTCTTATAATCAGGACAGGAATACAACAAACTCTCTCCTCCCTACCAACATGGTACATGACAAGGCTATCCGCTGGCAAATAAGCAGTCGTTTTTTAGCTGTTTCGCAAGTCTGCAAATCTGTATCCCACTTACGAAAAGGCTGTGTTGACGTCCAAGATTACCAAAAAAAAAGAATGGCAAAAGCTGGACACACACCACAGGCACACACTGACCCTGACATATTGATGGGGGTGGTAGAGGCACGTCCCAGGTCCCATCTCGAGGCCCGTAGCAATCACAGGGAGAGAGCCAGGTCGAAGGCAGAGAGAATAAATAAAGCATGCTGATGTTTCAAAAAATGCTCCTGCTGAGAAATACAACGCTTCGAAGTGTGCCTGTCCACGGGAGAAAAAAATGTGAAATAACGGGGGGAAGGCGCTTCAGCCGTGAAACAAAATGATTTGAGCACGTCCAGCTGGGCTGAAGTAGAGAGATGTCCAAGGAGAAGTGAATTCATCTGTGCCTGGCCTGCCTTCACCAGGACGCTCCGAGTCTGCATGGCATTACAAAGAGAGAACACACATACTGTACTTTACTCTACACTGAGCTGACACTGGCCCTCCAACCACAAGGCAGCACCAAGACTCTGGCACAGAGTAGCATACTGTACATACAATCAGAAGAATTACCCTCCTTTTCTCCTTCCCTTAATCCCATCCAAGTCTCTGTGTTCTATAATTATTACTGTACGGGCTCTGCCAAACAATGCCATTCCTGCAGTCTGGTCCTCAAGCACAGATGAGAATCAACAGGTTTAGAATCACATGGCTTAGCTTGTTCTTTGCAACGCTACTCAGAGTCAATACAGAAAAACATGGAGTCCTCAGCACTCACCTTCGTGCAAACCTTTCAATATCAAAAAAAGGCAGGCAGGCAGGCAGGCAGGCAGGCAGACAGACAGACAGACAGACAGACAGACAGACAGCGTGCGAGAGAGAGAGAGAGAGAGAGAGAGAGAGAGAGAGAGAGAGAGAGAGAGAGAGAGAGAGGGAGGACTGGAGTGTGTTCCAGTATGGATGCCACTTCCTATAACGTTGGCAGCATGGTACTAGGCTGGGCTGTGATTGTGCAGAGCAGAGACAGGTTTCCCAGCTAAAACGGGACAACGCATTTTAAAAAGCAGGTGCCCTTCAGAAAAGATGTAGCCGCTAAGCGTCTTGTGAAATATCCTGTAAATATTCTATCGACTGGCTGTCATACAAAAGTGAAAAACCATAACGAAGGAAATATAATTTCCTATTCATGTGACAGCATTAGCCCCTTTCATAAGCAAACTGAAATATTTATCTATAAAATGTTCAATATCTTCACTGGTAATCTAAAAGAAAAGACAAAAAAAATATATAATAATAGCACAGAGAATAGAATTGAATGTGGAGGTAAAGTCTGGTTGGTTGGTTTTTATTGCTTGTTATTAAATCTTGGCAAAACAATTATTTTTTCTCTTTTGTTAGTAACACAAAAAAAAATTAAAACACTGCCCCTGGGCTGTGGGGCTTTACAGTAATGGTTTAAAAAGGGAAATTGTGATACACAAGCTATTAGACAAAGCCATAATCAAATTCATTAATTTGATTCATTCGGAGGCTGACAGGTTTTCTTAAAGTGACACAAGCTTTAAGCAGGCACATAGTCATAGTGGGCTCAGTATGCGCACTAAAGCAGGTTGAGTTGTTTTTGGTTGGAATTATTTGGTTCTAATATCCTTCGTGGCTTACATTTCACATACGTCATATATGGAGTGGATCTCTGTTGTATTAACAAATCTGTCCATTGCTGAAAGCACTGCATTGTTGTCCCACAACATCATACCATGTTCACTAACATGGTATTACACATGGACAAAAACATACTGGGCTGTGTTACACATCACACACACACATCCGAGGGGGAGGAGGATGAAGGGGTAGCCCTTGAAACGGATGAAACATTTCAAATAGAAATGACCACAATCAATTCTGAAACACTGCACAAAATTAATTAGAGTTCTGCATCGGAGGCCTGTGTGGGGATCCTGTCCGGTTGGCCCCATTTGTCTCCTGCCTCCTGCGATACGCCAGAGAAGGCTGTGGAACAAGCCGGCCCTGCCCTCACCCCGCCAGCCCCTCACCCCGCCATCATCGGCCCTGCCGCACAAATGAT